>NW_026006098.1:140386-145509 GCF_001458135.2 Marmota marmota marmota | reverse complement strand
CTTTCTACTTGGTGAAACTGTTGTGCTATTGAATTTTCCCCCTATATATTTATATTGGTCTTGTATAGTTGCAAAGTCTCCCTCGCAGGTGCGGGTGGCCTCTCTGCCCCTCCTCCAATTGGGGCAATGTGCCTACCACGCCGGCAGGCCGCTGGGCCTGTTCTGCCGGTCGGTAGCAGGTCCACCTACCTTGTAGGCGCGTGGGGCAGCTCTGCCCCTCCGCGGGTTGCTGAGCCTGTTCTGCCGGTAGGTATCAGGTCCGCCTACCTTGCAGGCGCGGTTGGCGGCTCTGCCCTGCTGTGGGCCGCTGGAGCTGTTCCGTCAGTGGTCACAGTTCTGCCTACCCTACAGGTGCAGGGGGAGGTGCGGCTCTACCCCTCAGCAGGCCGCTGGGCCTGACCTGCCAGTGGGTCGCAGGTCCGCCTACCTTGCAGGTGGGGGGGAGGGGGTGGCTCTGCCCCTCAGCAGGCTGCTGGGCCTTTTCTGCCAGTGGGTCGCAGGTCTGCCTACCTTGCAGGCACATGGGGCAGCTCTGCCCCTCCGTGGGTTGCTGGGCCTTTTCTGCCAGTGAGTCGCAGGTCGGCCTACCTTGCAGGTGCGGGGGCTGCTCTGCTAAACCTAATCTTAAATCTAGCCAAACTCTACCCCTAGACCTGAACAACAACCTTGCCCTAGCCCTAACAATCACCCTTAACATAACCCAAACACTAACCCTACTTCTAGACCTAACCCTAGTCCTAATTCTGGCACTAACCCCAACACTCACTCTAACCTGAACACTGACCCTGACCCTAACATAAACCTAGCTCCAAAGCTCACCCTAACTCAAAACCTAATCCCAACATTACACCTAGCCACAACCCTAACCTAAAACTATCCCTCATCATAACCCTAACTCTTAACTACCCATGGCCCTAACCCTAGGCCTAAAATAACACAAAACCTAGCCCTAATCATAGGCCTAAACGTAGCCCTAAGTGTAACCCTAAATTAACCCTAGCCCCAACCCTAACTGTAACCCTCCCCTTAGACCTAACCCTAGCTCAAACCTAAATTTTACCCTAAATATAACCCTAGCCCTATCCCAAACCCTAACCTAACCCTAGCCATAATCCTAACCTTAACCATAGCCCTAAGCATAGCTCTAATTCTATACACTACCATAACCCTAGCCCTAATCCTTACCATAACACTAGCCCTAAACCTATCTCTAATCCTATCCATTACCCTAACCATAATCCTAACTCTAATTCTAAAACTAGGCTTAACCCTAACCCTATCACATTCCCTAAAACTACCCATTACCCTAAAACTAACCTGTACCCTAATCCTAAGTCTATTCATTACGCTAACCCTAACTCTAAACCTAATGCTAATTAAAGCTCTAAAACTAAACCTCAACCTAAACTGAACCATAAGCCATACTCTGTCCTTAATAATATATCTAGCTCTAAACTTGTTCCTTACCCAAAATCTAACCATTACACTAGACCTAACCATAAACATAACCCTAAATCTATCCCTAACCATAACCCTAGACTTAACCCTAGACACTTACCCTAACACAAACCCTAGCTCTAAAACTTATCCTGACTGAAAAACTAACCCTAACACTAGACAAACCCTAAATCTACCCATAAGCATAACCCTAGTTCTTACATTACCCATACACCTAACAATAGCCCTAAAGCTCACACACAACCTAGCCCTAACCCTAGCCCTAAACCTAGACCTAAGCATAAACCTAAACCTATTTCTAGCATTGACCTTTACCCTAACACTGGCTCTGGCCCTAACCCAAAATCAAACTCTAATCCTTACCCTAAATATAACAATATCCCTAACCCCCAACCTAACCCTAAACCTAGCCCTAATCCTGTCATCATAGCACAAATCCTAGCACAAACTCTATTCATTATCTTTACCATAACTCTAACCCTAACCATAGCCCTGACTCTAAACCTAACCCTCACCCTAGCCCTAACCCTAGCTCAAACACTAACACTTCTGCTAAACCTAACACTAACATTATCCCTAGGCCTATCTATAAACCTAGCCAAAATCCTACAGTTAACACAAGCCCTAACACTAGCACTAACCCTATCCTTTACCCTAAACATAAACCTAACCCAAATGCTAACCCTAGGCCTAACCCTAATCCTATCACCAACACTAACACTATCTATTACTCTAAACCTAACCTGAAGCCTAAACCTAACACTATCCTTTACTTTAACCCTAACCCTAATGCTAATTTGAGCCCTAACTCTAAACCTTATGCTAAACCAAACCCTAAACCGGACTCTGACCATAATAATACACCTAGCTCTAAACCTGACCTTTACCCAAAACATAAATTTCCCCTAGACCTAGCCATAAAACTAAAGTTAACACTATCCCTAAACATAACCCTAGACCTGACATTAGCCCTAGCCCTAATCCTAGCTCTAACCCTAACTCAAACCCTAGCCCTCATCCTAGCCTAAAATCTAGTCTTGATCCTAACCTGAATACTCACCCTATTCCTATACCTAATTTGAACCCTTGCCCTAGCCCTGAAACTAGGCATAACCTCATCCCTTCCCTTAAAACTAACCATAACCCTAACACTAACACTAACTCTAATTCTAGCCCTAACAATGGGCCTAACCCTAACACTAAACCTAGCACTAATCTAGCCCTAATTTAGCCCTAACCCTAAGCAAATCCCTAACTCTAGCCCTAAGAATAACTCTAACTCTCAACCCAGCCCTATTTCTATTTCTAAACCTGTCCATTACCGTAATCCTAACACTAGCCCTAACCTTAGTCCTAACTTTAGATCAAACCATAACTCTAAATCTAACCTTAACCTTAAGCCTAAACCTCACCCTACCACTAGGTGAACACTATTGCTAATCATAAAACTAACCTTAACCCTAGCCCTAGACCTAAAACAAAACCGAGCCATTACCCTAACCCTAAACCTAACCTAAACCAAACCCTAACCCTACAACTAGCCATAATCCTAGCTCAAATTCGAGTCCTAGGACTAAAACTAACCCTTACCCTGACTGATACGCAAACCCTAACCCTAGATCTGTATATCACCCTAACCATAAAGCAAATGTGAACACCATTCCTAGCCCAAATTCTAACCCTAATAATAACCCTAGTTCTTACATTAGCCATAGTCCTAACCCTAGCCCTAACCCCAAAACAAAAACAGCCCTATTCTGAGCCCTAAAACTAGATTTAACCCTAACTTTAGACCTAGTCATAAACCTAAACCTAACCCTAGCTCTAAGCCTAGCTGTAACCCTATCCCTTATCCTAAGCCAAACCCTATCCATAATGCTAACTCTAGTCCTAATCGTAACCCTTAGCCTAGATCAAACACTAACCCTATTACCAGTCCAAACCCTAGCCCTCATTCTAGCTCTAAACCTAACCCAAAACCTAAACCTAACCTTCACCCTTATACTGACCATAACACTAATTATAGGTCTAAACCTAACCCTAACCCTAAACTGAACCCTGAAAGTAGCCCTACCAGTAAACTTTTACATAAACCTAACACTGACACTACCCCTAGACCTAAACCTAATCCTAAATCTAGCCTTATCTCTAACCCTAGACCTAAACAAAAACTTAGTCCTAGCCCTAACAATAATCCTTAATGTAAACCAAACAATAACACTACCCCTAGACCTAACTCTACTCCTGATTCTGGCTTTCACCCTAACTCTAATCTGATCCTGACACTAACACTAAACCTAGCTCTAAAACTGACTCTAAACCAAAATCTAAACCTAACAGTAGACCTAGCCATAACCCTAACCCTAAAACTATCCCTAATTAGAACTCTGGACCTTACATTACCTATAGCACTAACCCTAAACCTAAACCTAACACAAAACCTAGCCCTAATCCAAGGCCTAAACCTACCATAAGCATAACCCTAACCCTAAACCTAGCCGTAACCCTAAGCCTAACCCTCACCTTAGACCTTAGCATAGCTCAAAGACTAAACATTGGCCTAAACATAACCCAAGTCTTATCTCTAACAATAACCCTAACCCTACCCTAACCCTAACCCTAACCCTAACCCTAAAACTATACATTACCCTTATGATAACCCTATTCCTAATGCTAACCCTAGGCACAACCCTAACCCTATTGAATACCTTAAATCTCTCCATAACCCTAAGCCTACCCTGATCCCTAAACCTAACCCTATCCATTACTCTAAACCTAACTCTAACCCTAATCCTCATTTGAGCCCTATTCCTAAATCTTAATCTAATACAAACCGTAACACTGACCCTGAACCTAAAAATAACCCTAGCTCTAAAACTGACCCTTACCCTAAACTTAACACTTACACTAGTCTAAGACATAGACCGAATCCCAAATCTACTCCTAACTTTAACACTAGACCTGACATTTTTCCTAGCTCTAATTCTAGACCTAACCCTGCAACAAACCCTAGCCCTCATCCTAGCCCTAAACCTAGCCTTAACCATAACTGTAACCCTAACCCTAGCCCTAATCCTTAATCTAACACTCACTCTACCTCTAAACCTAGCTATGACACATCCCTTAACCTAAGCTTAACCCTAAACCTAGTCCTAATGCTAGGCCTAAGCTGAACACTAACCCTAGTTCTAATCCTTGCCCTGATATAGTCCTATCCCTAAAACTAACCATAAACCTAGCCCTAAGCCTAACTCTAACTCTTGCCCTAGCCTTATCCCTAGTTCTATCCCTATCATTTACCATAACCCTAAACCTAGCCCTAACCCTGGCCCTATCATTAGACCTAGCCCTAACCCTAGATCTAAACCTAACTCCAAGTCTTAACATAACTCTCAGCCTAAGCCTAACAAAAACAGTAGTCCTGACCCTAACGCTAATCATATAACCTAGGACTAGAACAAAAGTGAGCAATAGAGGCTGAGGATGTGACTCAAGCACTAGCTCATTCACCTGGCATGCATGGGGTGCTGGGTTTGATCCTCAGGAACAATAAAAATATAATTAAAAAAAGATGTTGTGTCCACCAAAAACTAAAAATTATATAAAATATTAAAAATTCTCTCTCTCTCTCTCTCTCTCTCTCTCTCTCTCTCTCTCTCTCTCTC
>NW_026006098.1:58575-135262 GCF_001458135.2 Marmota marmota marmota | reverse complement strand
ACCTCACTCTAACACTAGCCCTAATCCTAATGCTAATTTGAAAACTATCCCTAACTATAGCCATAGCATTTAAGCAAAACTGAGCTACAGCTCTTATCCTAAACCTTAACCTAAACCAAACCCTAACGCTATGCCTAGCCCTTACCCTAGCCCTAATTCGAGTCATAAACCTAACTGTACAACTAATAATGACCCTGACTCTGATCCTAAAACTAACCCTAGCTCTAAACATCACCCTAACCCTAAACCTAACTCGAACATTAAACCTAGCCATAACCCTAATACCAAATCTAGCCCTAATCGTAATGCCAGGTATTACATTAGGAATAGCCTTAACCCTGACCTTAATCTGAACCTTAACCCTAGCTTTAACCCTAACGCTAACTGTAACCCTAACCCTAGCTCTAAACCTATTCCTTACCCTAAGCCAAACCCTCACCCTAATGCTACCCTAGTCCTAACCCTAATCCTTAGCCTACCCCAAACCCTAACTCTATTACTAGTCCTAACCCTAGGCCTCATTCTATCTCTAACCCTAACCCAAACCCTAAGCCTATCCCTGACCTTTATTCTGACCCTAACACTGACCCTAGGTCTAAGCCTGAACCTAACGCTAAAGCAAACACTAACACTAGCCCTATCGGTAAACCTATACCTAAACCTAACCATAACATTAACACTAGACCTAAACTTAATCATAAACATAGCCATAACTCTAGCCCTAGCCCTAAACAAAAACCTAGCTCTACCACTAACAATAACCATTAATCTAACACAATGACTAACAATACCCCAAAAACAAACCCTAGTAAAATTGTGCTCCTAGCCCTAATCCAATGCAGTAACAGTTTGAATATTTAGATTACACTCTGTGTTCTCCCATATTGATAGATTTAGTTGGAACTCCAAATCAAACATGGTTTTTGCTCGCAGTTTGAAACGTGACACAACCATAACTGCTAGCCCTAATCTTTAATCTAACACCCACTCTACCTCTAAACCTAGCTAAGACACATCCCTTATCCTAAGCTTAACCCTAAACCTAGTCCTAATGCTAGGCCTAAGCTGAACACTAACCCTAGTTCTAATCCTTGCCCTGATATAGGCCTATCCCTAAAACTAACCATATACCTAGCCTAACTCTAACTCTTGCCCTAGCCTTATCCCTAGTTCTATCCCTATCATTTACCATAACCCTAAACCTAGCCCTAACCCTGGCCCTATCATTAGACCTAGCCCTAACCCTAGATCTAACCCTAACTCCAAGTCTTAACATAACTCTCAGCCTAAGCCTAACAAAAACACTAACCCTGACCCTAACGCTAATCATATAACCTAGGACTAAAACAAAACTGAGCAAGAGAGGCTGATGTGACTCAAGCACTAGCGCATTCACTTGGCATGCACGGGGTGCTGGGTTTGATCCTCAGGAACAATAAAAATATAATTAAAAAAAAAGATGTTGTGTCCACCAAAATATATATATATATATATATATAAAATATTAAAAATTCTCTCTCTCCTCTCTCTCTCTCTCTCTCTCTCTCTCTCTCTCTCTCTCTCTCTTTCTAAAAAAACCAAACAGAGCTGAAACCTTAACATAAACCAAACCCTAACACTACACCTAACCCTAACCCTAGCCCTAATTCGAGTCCTAACCATAACCTTAAACTAACCCTGACCCTGGATCATATCTAACACTCAACTTAGGTCTAAACACCACCCTAAACTTAAACCGAACCCTAACAGTAACTGTAGCCTTAATTCGAGTCATAACCCTAACCTTAAAATTAACCCTGATGCTAACTCATATACTAACAGTTACCCTAGCTCTAAAGATCAACCTCACCTTAAACTGAACCCTAACAGTAATCCTAGCCCTTATTTGAGTCCTAACCCTAACCCTAAAACTAACACTGTCTCTGAATCATATCCTAATACTAACTTAGCTATAAATATCACCCTAACATTAAACCTAACCCTAACACTAGACCTACCCCTACTCCTAACTCTAATTCTAACCCTAGTTCTTATATTATCCATTGCCGTAATATTAGCCCTAACCCTAACACAAAAATTAGCCCTAATCTGAGCTCTAAATCTAGATTTAACCCTAACCCTAACCCTAACTCTAGCCCAACACTAGCTCTAAGCCTATCCCTTACCCAAAGCAAAACCCTAACCCTAATTGTAACACTAGACCTATCCCTAATCCTTAAGCTAACCAAAACCCTAACCCTATTAATAGTCATAACCTTACCCTCACTCTAGCTCTAACCCTATTCCAAATGCTAATGTTAACCCTGACCATTATTTTGACCCTAACACTAATCCTAGGTCTAAACCTTGCCCTAACACTAGACCAAACCCTAACACTAGCCCTAGACATAAAACAAATCCTAAATCTAGCATTAACTCTAGCCCTAGACCTAAACAAAAACCTATCCCTAGTTCTTAAAGTAACCCTTAACCTAACACAAACACTAATCCTACGCCTAGACCTAAACCTAGTTCTAATTCTGGCTGTAACCCTAACTTTAACTCTAACCCAAACACTGACCCTGCTTTTAAGAGTAAACCTACCTCTAAACCTGACCTAACCAAAAATCTAAACCTAACACTAGACCTAGCCAAAATGCTAACCCTAAAACTAGCCCTAATCATAACCCTAGCTCTTACATTACCCACAGCCCTAACCCTAGGCCTAAACCTAACACAAAATCTAGAACTAATTCTAGGCGTAAGCATAACCCTAACCCTAACCTAACACTTGATTAGTCCTAACCCTACATCAAACCTAACCCTTATCCTAAACATAAACCTACACCTATCCCTAACTATACCTCTAACACTAGCCCTAATCCTAAACTTAACCCTAGCCCTAACCTAGCTCTAAACCTACCCATTACCCTAAAACTAACCCTAAACCTATTGGTAACCCTAGGCCTAACCCTAACCCTAAACCTAACCAGAAAACTGACACTAAACCTAACCCTCAACCTCACACTCACCATAGACCTAACTCTAGCTCAAACCCTAACTCTTACCATAAACCTAAACATAACCATAGCCCTAACCCTAAACCTAACCCTAAATCTAACACTAATCATAACCCTATGCCTACATCTAACCATATCCGTTATTCTAACTCTAACCCTACACCTAATGATGATGCTAGCCCTATTCCAACTCTAACCCTAACCATACTCTAATCTTATCCATAGACCTAACTCTAAACCTAATCCTCGTCCTATCTCTAACCCTAGCTCAAAACCTAATGCTTATGCTAAACATAAACTTAAAACTAAACCTAGTTCTAACCCTAACCCTTACCCTAACTCAAGACTTATTCCTAATCATAACCCTAGCCCTAAACTTAGCTCTAACCCTATCCATTATCCTAACCATGTCCATTACCCTAATGCTAACCCTAGGCCTAACACAAACCCTATCACTAAACCTATCCCTACAATTACCGTAAACCTAAACTGAACCCAAATAAAAACCTATCATTATCCTAATCCTGACCCTAATGATTATTTAAGCCCTAACACTAAACCCTAACCTCAACCAAACTCTAACCTGATCCTGACCCTAATAATTCCCCTAGCTTAAATCTGACTCTTAGCCCTAAACCTAACCCTTACACTAGACCTAGCCATAAACCTAATCATAAAACTGTTCTCTCCTCAACCATAACCCCACACTTGCCATTAGCCCTAGCCCTAATCCTAGCTCTAACCCTAACAGAAACCCCAGCTCTTATCCTAGCCCTAAACCTAGATTAATCTTAACCCTAGCCCTAACCCTAGCTCTAACCCCAATACTAACTCTAGCCCTAATCTTAGCCTTATTTTCACCCTATCTTTAAACCTAACCCTAACCCTAGATCTAAGAATAAATCTAACTATCACACTATCCCTATCACTAGTTCCAACTCTATCCCTTAATGTAACCCTAACCTGAGCCCTAAACTTAGTACTAACATTTTTCCTATCCATGGCCCAAGCACTAAACTTAGATCATAATCTATCTCTAAAACTAACACTAATCCGAAGACTAACCCTAACCCTAACCCTAACACTAGCCCTAACCCTAACACTAATCCTAAAGTGAGCCCTAATCCTAGCCCTAGCCCTAAAACAAAATCGAGCTATAAGCTCTATCCCTAACCCTTAAACTAAACAAAACCCTAACCATACATCTACCTCTAACCCTAGACCTAATTTGAGTTTTAAGATGAACTCTAAAACTAACCCTGACACTGACTCTGACACTAACACTAATCCTAGCTCTAAACATCACCCTAATCCTAACACTAACACTAACACTAAACCTAGCCCTAATCTTAACCTTAAAATTAGCCCTAATCGTAACCCTTGTACTTACATTATCCATAATCCTAACCCTAGCACTAACTTAACCCAAATCCTAGCCCTAATCCGAGCCCTAACCTGAGATTTAACCCTAACCCTAATCCTAAACCTAACCCTAGCCCTAGACCTAATCATAACCATAACCCTAGCTCTAACCCTATACATTACCATAACATTAACCCTAACTCTAATGCTAACCCTAGACCTAAACCTAACCCTATCTCTAATCCTTTCCCTATCCATTTCCCTAAACCTAACATGAACCCTAATTCAAAGCCTATCATTACCCTAATCCTTACCTAATGCTAATTCAATCCCTAACTTTAAGCCTGAACCTATTCCAAGCCCTAACCTGGACCTTCACCTTAATAATGCCCTTAGCCCTAAACCTGACCCGAACCCTAAACCTAAATCTTACACTAGACATACACATAATCCGAACCCTAAAACTATCTTTAAACATAATTCTAGACTTGAAATTAGCCATACTCCTAATCCTAGCCCTAACCCTAAAACAAATCCTAGCCCTCATCCTAGTCCTAAACCTAGCCTTAATCATAACCCTAATCCTAACCCTTATTCTAAATATCACCCTACCTATAAAACAAGCATAACACCATCACTTACCCTAAACTAAATCCTAAATCTAACCCTAATTTACGCATAACTGAATACTAATCATAGCCATAATCCTAGCCCTAATTTAGCCCTATCCCTAACCCTAACCCTAACCTTAGCACTAAGACTAACAATAATTCTCACACAAGCCCTATCACTAGTTTTAATCCTAGCCCTTACCATAACCATAACCCTAGTGCTAACCCTTGCCCAATTCTTAGTCTTAGCCCTAAGCCTAAGCCTAAGCCTCACACTAACACTAAACCTTATCCTAATGCTATTCATAAAACTAGCCCTAACCCTTCCACTAGCAGTAAAACAAAAACAAGCAATAGCCCTAACCCTAAACCTAACATAAACCAAACCCTAACACTACACCTAGACCTAACCATAGCCTTAATTTGAGTCCTAACCCTAACCTTAAAAGTATTCCTGACACTGACTCATATGCTAAACTCACCCTAGCTTGAAACAGCATTCTAAATTTAAACCAAAACTTAACAGTAACCCTAGCCCTTATTTGAGTCCTAACCCTATCTCTGACCCTGACTCATATCCTAAAACTAACCCTAGGTCTAAATATCACCCTAAACTTAAACTTAACCCTAATACTAAAACTACACCTACCCCTAACCGTAACCCTAAAACTAATCCTAATTGTAATCCTTGTTCTTATATTAGCGAATGCCCTAACCATAGTCCTAACCCTAACACAAAACTAGCCCTAATCTGAACCCTAAACCTACCTTTAATCCTAACCCTACCCTAAATCTAGCCCTAACCCTAGCTCTAAACCTATCCCTTACCCTAAGTGAAACCCTAACCCTAATGGTAAACCTAGACCTACCCTTAATCCTTAGGCTAACCAAAATAATAAACCCTATTAATAGTCCTGACCCTAGCCCTCATTCTAGCTCTCATCCTATCCCAAACCCGTTAGCTATCCCTGACCCTTAATCTGACCCTAACAAAAACCCTAGGTCTAAAACTGACCCTAAACATAGAGCAAACCCTAACACTAGTCATACCGCTAACTTATACCTAAAACTAATCCAAACCCTTAATCTAAGACTAACTATAACTCTCATGCCATCCCTATCCCTAGTTCTAAGCCTATCCATTACCAAAACACTTACCCTAGCCCTAACCTTTGCCCTATCCTTAGTCCTAGCCCTAACCAAAGATCTAACCCTAACTCGAAAACTAACCCTAAGCCTAAGCCTAAGCCAAACACTAAAACTAGCCCTAATCCTAACCCTAGCAGTAAAACAAACTGAGCAATAGCCCTAACCATAAACCTTAACTTCAAACAAAGCTTGACACTACATGTAGACATAACCATAGTCTTAATTCGAGTCCTAAACATAACCTTAAATCTAACCCTGACTCTGACTCATATCCTAACGCTCACTCTAGCTCTAAACACCCTCCTAACCTTAAACTGAAACCTAAAAGTAAACCTATTGCTAATTGGATTCCTGACCCTAACCCTGACCCTGACTCATATCCTAACACTAATCCTAGCTCTAAATATCATCCTAACCTTAAACCTAACCCTAACACTAGACCTGCCCCTAACCCTAACCCTAAAACTAACCCTCATTGTAACCAGAGTTCTTACATTAGTCAATGCCCTATCATTAACCCTGACCCTAACACAAAAACTAGCCCTAATCCGAGCCCTAAACCTAGATTTAACCCTAACCCTAACTCTAGCCCTAACCCTAGCTCTAAGGCTGTCACTTACCCTATGAATAACCCTAAAACTAATGGTAGCCCTAGACTTATGCCTAATCCTTAGGCTAACCAAAATCCTAACCTTATTATTAGTCCTGACCCTAGCCCTCATTCTAGCTGTAATCCTATCCCAAACCCGAAGGCTAACCCTGACCCTTATCCTGACCCTAACACAAACCCTAGTTCTAAACCTGACCCTAACACTAGACTAAAACCTAACACTAGCCCTGGACCTAATCCTAATCCTAAATCTAATCTTATATCTAGCTTTAGACCTAAACAAAAACCTAGTTCTAAGCCTAACAATACCATTATCCAAATACAAACATTAACCATACCCCTACACCTAAACCTACTTCTAATTCTGGCTGTAACCCTAACTCGAAATTTAACCCAAACACTCACTCTGCCTTTTACAGTAAACCTAGCTAAACCTAAACCTGACCCTAGCTGAAATTCTAAACCTAACACTAGATCTTGGCATAACCCTAACCCTAAAATTATCCCTAATCATAATCCTAGCTCTCACGTTACCCACAGCTTTAACCCTAGGCCTAAACCTAACAAAAAACTTATAGCTAATCCTAGGCCTTAACCTAGCCCTAAGCATAACCTAACCCTAACCATAGTCATTACCGATACCTAACCCTCGCCTTAGCCCTAACCCTAGCTCAAAACCTAACCCTTACTATAAACATACACCTAGAAATATCCCTGAATCTAACCCTAGACTTAGTCCTAATCCTAACCGTAACCGTAGCCCTAACCCTAGCTCTAAACCTACCCATTACCCTAACCCTAACCCTAACCCTAATTGTAAACCTAGCCTTAACCCTGACCATAATCCTAACCCTAAACAGAAAACTAACCCTAGACCTAACACTAAACTAATACGCACTATACTCCTAACCATAGATCAAACCCGAACCCTTACCATAATCCTAAACATAACCCTAGACCTAACCCTAACCCTAAACTTAAATCTAGCCCTGTCCCTAACCCTAAACATATATCTAACTGTATTTATTACACTAACCCTAACACTAAACTTAATTATTACCATTCCCCTAACACTAACCCCAATAAAATTAATTATTACCATTCCCCTACCCCTAACCCTAACCCTAAATCTACCCTAATTCTATCCCTAAACATAACCCTGAACCTAACCCTTGTTCTAACACTAATCATAGCTCAGAACCTAACTGTTACACTAAACATAAAACTAACTCTAACCCTAGTTCTAACCCATACCCTAACACTAACTAAAGACCTAATCCTAACCATAAGTCTAGCTATAATCTTAGCTCTAACTGTATGCATTACCCTAATCATAACCCATACCCTAATGCTAATTCTAGGCCTAACCCTTTCTAAAGACCTAATCCTAACCATAACCCTAGCCCTAAACTTAACTCTAACTGTATCCATTGCCGTAAACATAACCCTTTCCCTAATGCTAACCCTAGGCCTAACCCTACACCTATCACTAACCCCAACCCTCTAAATTACCCTAAACCTAACCTGAAAGCGAAATCTAACCCTATCATTACCCTAACCGTAAACCTAATGCTAATTTGATCCCTAAACCTAAACTCAAACCTAAAAGAAACCCTAACCATGAACCTGACACTATACCTCTAACCTGACTCTTACCCTAAACCTAATCCTTACATTGGACCTAACCAAAACCCTAAAACTATCCATAAACATAACCCTAGACCTGACATTAACCCTAGATATAATCCTACCCCTAACCTGAACACGAACCCTAGCCCATATAAGCACTAAACATAGCCTTAATCATAACCCTATCCTTAAAATTAGGCCTAATTTAAAACCAACACTATCCCTAATCTTAGACCTAACTTAGTCCTATCCCTAATCCTAACCCTAACCCTAGCCCGAAAACTTAGTCTAACTCTCTCTCTAGCCCTAAAACTACTTCTAACCCTATCCCTTACTGGAATTCTAAACCTAGCTCTAATCCTGGGTGTAACCCTAGCCTTTTCCTTAGCCCTAGCACTAAACTTGAATCTAACCTTAACTCTAAATCTAACTCTAATGCAAAGCCTAAACCTAAACCTAACACTAACCCTAACCCTAACCCTAATGCTATTCCTAAAACTAGCCCTAACTCTAGGCCTAGCCATAATACAAAACTGAGCCATATTCCTAACCCTAACACTTAATCTAAACCAAACCCTAACCCTACACCTAGCATTAACCCTAGCCTACTTCTAATTTTAAGCAAAACCCTAAAACAAATCCTAACCCTCATTCTGTTGCTAACACTAACCCTAGCTTTAAAAATCACCCTAAACATAACCCTAAACATAACACTAGACCTAGACCTAATTCTAACCCTAACCCTAAAATTAGCCCTAATTGTAACCCTAGTACTTACACTAGCCATAACCCTAACCCTAGCCCTAACTTAACCCAAAACCTAGCCTAATCTGAGCCCTAAACCAGCTTTAAACCTAACCCTAACCTTAACCCTAAATCTAGCACCAAGAATAACAATAACCTTAGCTTTAAACCTAGCTCTAACCCTATCCGTTACCCTAACCATAATCCTAATGCTAATACTAACCCTAGGATTAAACCTTACCATATCCCTAATCCTAACACTATCCATTACCCTAAACCTAACTTGAAACCTAAACCTAACTATATCATTACCCTAACCCTAAACCTATGCTAATTTGAGCTCTAAATTTAAACATTAATCTATCCCAAACACTAATCACGACCCTGAACCAAACAATACCCTTAGCACTAATCGTGAACCTAACCCTAAACCTAACCCTTACACTACATCTAACCTAAACCTAAACTATCTTTAACTGTACAGCTGAACCTGAAATTATCCCTAGCCCTAATCTTAGCCCAAAACCTATCCTTAATCCTAACCCTAACCGTAACCGTAATTCTAACCCTCGCCCTAGCCCTAAACCTAGCTATAATGCCATCCCTTACCCTAAACCTAACAATAACCCTAAACTTAAGCATGATCTTAAACCTAACCATAACCCTTGCCCTAACCCTAAGCCTAAACCTAACACTAAGCATAGCACTAACCCTAATTTAGTCCTATCCTAACCCTAAACTTAGCCTTAAGACGAGCTCTAATTATTGCCCTAGCCCTAGCCCTAGGTCTATCCTTAGCCCTAGCCCAACCCTGGATCTAAACCTAACTCTGAATTTAAACCTAACTCTGAATTTAACCATAACCATAATCCTAAAACAAACCCCAACACTAGCCCTAACAATAATGCTAAACCTAAAACTTCCTTTACCCCTAGCCCTAGCCTTAAAAAAAAACCAAGCCATATCCCTAACACTAACCCTTAACCTAAACCAAACCATAAACCTACACCTAGCCCTAACCCTAACTCTAAAAATAATCCTGACCCTGACAATGATCCTAACACTAATCCTAGCTCTAAACATCACCCTAACCTTAAATTAACCCTAACACCAGGCCTAAGCTTAATCCTAACCATAAAACTAGCCCTAATCATAACCCTAGTTCGTACATAAGTCATTGTCATAACCCTAGCCCCAACCCTAACACAAATCCTAACCCTAATTCTAGTCCTAACCCTAGCTTAAACCCTAATCTTAACCCTAACTAGCCATAACCCTAACCCTAACCCGAGCCCTATCCCTAGTTCTAATCTTATCCCTTACCCTAAGACTACCCTAAAACAAATGCTAACCCTAGTCCTAACCCTAATCCTTAACCTAACTTAAACACTAACAGTATTACTAGTCCTAACCCTAGCCCTCATTCTAGTTCTAACCCTAACCATGATCCTTATTCTGATCCTAACCATAACCCTAGGTCTAACCTGACCCTAATCCTAAACCAAACCCTAACACTAGCCCTACCAGTAAGCCTATTCCTATACCTGACCATAACACTAAATCTAGACCCAAAACTAATCCTAAATATAGCTATAATTCTAGCCCTAGACCTAAATAAAACCCTAGCTCTAGCCCTAACCAATAACCCTTATCATAAACTAAACACTTACCCTACCCATAGACCTAACACTCGTCATAATTCTGGCTCTAGCCCTAACCATAATCCTATCCTATCCGGAACACTGACCCTGACCCTAACATTAACCTAACTCTAAACCTGACCCTAACCCAAAACCTAATTCTAATACTAAACCTAGCCATAACCCTAACCCTAATACTAGCCCTAAACATAACCCTAGCCCTAACCCTATTTTAACCCTAATCTTAACCCTAACATTAGCCATAATCCTAACCATAGTCCTAACCCTAGCCCTAAACCTAACACAAATCTGAGCCATAATCCTAGGCCTAAACATAGCCCAAAGCATAACCCAAACCCTAACCCTAGCCCTAACACTAATACTTGCTTTAGACCTAACCCTAGCTCAAAGCCAAACCCTTACCCTAAATATTACTCTAGCCATATCCTAAACCATAACCCTAACCCTAGCCCTTATCCTAACCTTAATCCTATCTCAAACTTTAGTTCTAACCCTGTCAATTACCCTAACCCTAACCCTAACCCTAATTATAACCCTATCCCTAACACTAAAACTAACCCTAAACATAAACATATCCCAAGACCTAAATTTAAACCTCACCATAGCACTAATCCTAGTTGAAACATTAAGCCTTACACTAAATCTAATCCTAAGACTAGCCCTAAAACATGACATAACCCTAATCATAACCCAAAACCTTAATCTAATATTTTCCATTACCCTAAAACTAACCCTAACTGTAATGAAAACGCTAGCCATAACCCAAACCCTAAACAAAACCCTAAACATAAACATATCCCTAGACCTGAACATAAACCTAACCCTTGTCCTAGAAATTATCCTAACTCAAACACTAACCTTTACCCTAACCTAATCATAACCCTATCCCTAAACCTAATACTGTAAACCTAACCCTAGCCCTTTCCCTAAACCTAACTCTAATTTTAGACTGAATTCAAACCATAAATTAGCCCTAACCCTAGCTCTAAATCTATCTATTACACTAAACATAACCCTAACCAAATGCTAACCTTAACCCTATTGCTAAACCTAACCCATCCATTACCCTAAAACTTAACTGAGAACCTAAACCTAACCCTATCCATTACCCTAACCCTAAGTTTAAACCTAACACTAATTCAAGCCCTAAACCTAATCTTTGACCTAAACCAAATGCTAACACTGACCCTAACCCTAATAATACCCCTAACTCTAAACCCTAAACATAGCTCTGACACTAGACCTAGCAATAACCTAACCCTAAAACTATCCTTAATCATAACTTGACTTGACATTAGCCCTAGCCTAGTTCTAGCCCTCAACCTAAAAGAAACCCTAGCCCTAAACTTAGCCTTAATCCTAACCTAAACACTAACCCTAGTCGTAATTCTAATTCTTACCCTCACACTAGACCTAAAGCTAGCTATAACCCCAACCATTCCCCTAAACTTAATCCTAACCCCAATGCTAATCCTAAACCTAGCCCTAACCCTAGGCCTATCCCTAACACTAACCTTAGCCCTAATCCTAGCCCTATTTTAGCTTTAATCTAACCCTAACCCTAAGCCTAGTTCTAAATCTAAATCTAACTCTTGTCCAAGCCATTTCCCTAGTTCTAACCATATCCCTTACCGTAACACTAACCCTAGCCCTACCCTAACCCTAGATCTAACCCTAACTCTAAATCTAACCCTAACCCTAAGCCTACACCTCACCCTAACACTAGCCCTAACCCTAATGCTAATTCAAAATCTATCCTAACCCTAGCCCTAGCCCTAAAACAAAACCGAGCCATAGCCCTAAACCTAACCCTAACCCATAGAAGTCAAGATGAAGTGAAACCTTAAAACATAAACTGTTCCTGACAGCAAACCTTGAACTGAGAAGGCCCAACCTGGGAAACATGGTAATGCTAGGTTAAAAATGAATCCTGAACGGAATCAAAGAAATTTGAACAAAACTAACTCTAAACCGAACATTTGTTCTAACCCTAGCCCTAACCCTAATCCTAAAACTAAGCCTTTCCTGTTTATAGAGCTTGATCATAAAAGTCCCAAACTTGGGGTGCCTAGTAGGGAAAGTAACAGATGAATCCTGCCCAGTATCAAAAATTCTGACCAATAATTGGGGAAGGTGTTTCAATACATGCCTATTTCTCCTGTTTTCCTCTAAAGTGCTCTTGGATAAATTGTTTTTTCATGCTTCAGCTTAAGGTACTTTCATCAGGAACAAACCAGAGCATGCCCACAGTGAAGTGATTGAATGTGTGAAGTTTCGTGCAGCTAGCACAAACCCTGTTTGATTTCCAGCTCCATTTCCATTCACACCTATAGGCCATAATGTAGTGAAAACTGAAACTTCAAACTGTTCCTGACACTGAACCATTGAACGTTGAAGGCCCAAACTTGGGAAGCCTACTAACTTTAGTAAAACATGAATCTGTACAGTATCAAAGTAATCAGACAAAAAAAAAAAAAATTCAAAGCTCTTTCAGTTCATGTGTATTTTGCTTGCTCTTAAAGCACTCAGAGATAAAGCTGTTTCTTTCTACTTCAGCTTAGGGATAGTTCACAGGAAACAAACCAGAGAATGCTCACTGAGAACTGATTGAAGGTGTGAAGTTTCAAGCAGCTAGCACAAACCCTGTTTGATTTCCAGCTTCACTTCCATTCACCCCTATAGGGCAAAAAGAAGAGAAACATGAAAATTGAAACTGTTCCTGAGAGAAAACCCTTTTACGTAGGAGGCCCAAACATTTGGAGTATAGTCAAAATAGGAAAAAGGTGAATCCTGCCCAGTATCATAAAAATTTATAAAAAACTAACTCTAACCCTAACACCTGGTCTAAACCTAGTCCTAACACTGAGTCTAACTCTAAACCTAATCTGTTTAGAGAAAATTTGATCATAGAAGTTTCGAAAAGGGGAGTCTAGTGGGGCAAGCTTACAGGTGAAACATTGGCAGTTTCAAAGAAATATGACAAAATAATTGGAGGAGCTATTTCATTACATGCATATTTTTCTGTTTTCTCCTAAAGTGTTCTCAGATAAATTTGTATTGCATGTTTCAGCTTATTACTAATTTCACAAGGAACAAACCAGAGAGTGCCCACAGAGAACTGATTGAGTGTGCAAAGTTTCAAGCAGTTAGCACCAACCTTGTTTGATTTCCAGCTCCATGTCCATTTACCCATGTAGGTCAAAATGAAGTGAATACGTAAAATACAAATTGTTCCTGTCAGCAAAGAATTGAACCGAGAAGGCCAAAATCTGGGGAACATTGTAAGGCTAGGAAAAAATGTATCCTGCCCAGTATCAAAGAAATTTGAACAAGACAAACTCTAACCCTAAAACTAGACCTAACTCTAACCTAACCTGTTTAGAGAACCGTTAATCATAGAAGTCTCCAAGATGAGGAGACTAGGGGGGACAGCTAATAGATAAATCTTGCCCAGTATCAAAGAAATCTGACAAAATGATTGGGGGGGGTAGTTCAGTACATGCATATTTTCCTGTTGTCTCCTAAAATGTCCTCGCATAATGTTGTTTTTGCATGCTTCATCTTTGGGATACATTCACAAGGATAAAACCAGAGCGACCTCACAGAGAACTGATTGAGTGTGTGAAGTT
Source organism: Marmota marmota marmota (assembly GCF_001458135.2). Classification (NCBI taxonomy): domain Eukaryota; kingdom Metazoa; phylum Chordata; class Mammalia; order Rodentia; family Sciuridae; genus Marmota; species Marmota marmota. The sequence goes on along the minus strand of NW_026006098.1, from coordinate 120,868 downwards.
TCAAGCAGCTAGCAAAAACCCTCTTTGATTTCCAGCTCCATTTCCATTTACCATATAGGTCAAAATGAAGTGAAACCTTAAAATAATACCTGAAATACTACAGAAAACCAGCGAACCCAGAAGTCCCAAACCTAAGGAACATAGTAAGGCTGGGTAATAGATAAATCCTGCCTAGTGTCAAACAAATTTGAACAAAACTACTGTAAACATAACACTAGATCTATCCTTAATCCTAACCCCACAGCTCACCCTAGCCTGTTTAGAGAACCTTTGATCATAGAAGTCCCAAACGAAGGGAGCCTAGTAGGGCAAGCTAACAGATGAATCCTGCACAATATCAAAGAAATCTGAGAAAATAATTGGTTGAAGTGTTTCAGTACATGCATATTTCTTGATTTCACCAAAAGTGCTCTGGGATAAAGCTGCTTTGCATGTTTCAGCTGAGGGCAACATTCACAAGGAACAAACCAGAGAGTTCCCACAGAGAATTGATTGAGTGTGTGCAGTTTCAAGCAGGTAGCACCAACCCTGTTTGATTTTGTGCTCCATTTCTCTTCAACAAAATAGTTCAAAATAAAGTGAAACCTTAAAATACAAACTGTTCCTGACAGCAAACAATTGAACCAAGAAGGCCCAAACCAGGGAACATTGTAAGGCTAGTAAAAGATGAATCCTGCCCAGTATCAAAGATACATGAACAAAACTGACTCTAACCCTAAGACTAGATTTAAATCTAGCCCTTACCCTAACCATAAACCTAACCCTAATCTGTTTACAGAATCTTTTATCATAGAAGTCCCAAGTTAAGGGAGCCTAGTGGGGCAAGCTAACAGATGAATCTTGTGCAGTATCAAAGAAATCTGATCAAATAATTTGGGGAGGTAGTTCATTACATGTATATTTCCCTGTTGTCTCCAACAGTACTTTCAGATACAGATGTTTTTGCATGCTTCAGCTTTGGGAAACACTCACAGGAAAGAAACCAGAGTAGCCACATACAACTGATTCAGTGTGTGCAGTTTTAAGCAGCGAGCACCAACCCTGTTTGATTTCAAGTTCCATTTCCATTTACCTGTATAGGTCAAAATGAAGGAAACCTTAAAATACAAACTGTTCCTGACAGCAAACCATTAAGGGGATAAGGCCCAAACCTGGGGAAAATAGTAAGGCTAGGGAAAAGATTAATTATGCCAAGGATCAAATGAATTTGAATAAAACTCACTCTAACACTAGATCTAACCGAACCCTAACCTAACTCTAGCCTGTTTAGAGTACTTATGATCATAGAAGTCCCCCAAACTTGGGGAGCCTAGTGGTGCAACTTAAGAGATGAATCTTGTGCTGTATCAAATAAATTTGATGAAAAACTGGGGGAGGTATTTCATATTTGTTCATATGAAGTACATTCATATTTCCCTGTTTTTTTCTAACAGTGCTCATGGATAAATTGTTTTTCATGCTTCAACTTAAGGTACTTTCACACAAAAAAAGCAAAGAATGCCCATAGAGAGCTGATTAAGTTTTATGCAGCTAGCAACACCCCTGTTTGATTTCTAGCTCCATTGCATTCACACCTATAGGCCATAATGAAGTGAACCCTAAAAATTCAAACTGTTCATCACAGTTAACTGGCAAACCTTTAAAACCCCCAACTCGGGGATTCTACTAATACTAGGAAAAGGATGAATCCTGTACAATATCAAAGTAATCCATGCAAAAAAATTGAAGCTTGCTCCTAAAGTGCTCACAGATAAAGCTGTTTCTTTCTAATTAAGCTTTGGGCTACTATCACAAGAAAAAAATGAGAGAATGTGCACTGAGATCTGATTGAGTGTGTGAAGTTTCAAGCAGCTAGCACAAACCCTGTTTGAGTTAAGCTCTATTTCCATTCACCCCTATAGGGCAAAATGAAGTGAAACATGAAAATTAATACTGCTCCTGAGATCAAACCCTTTTACCTAGGAGGCCCAAACATGGGGAGCATACTAAGGGTAGGATAAAGATAAATCCTGTCCAGTATCCAAAAAGTTGAAAAAAACTAATCCTAACTCTAACACTAGTTCTAACACTTGCCTTAACTCTAACCTAACCCTAAGCCTAACCTGTTAAGAGATTCTTTGATCATAAAAGTTTTAAACTTGGGGAGACTAATGGGCCAAGCTTACAGATAAATCCTGCACAGTATCAAAGAAACTTGACCAAATAATTGGGGGAGGTATTTCAGTATATGCATTTTGCCCTGTTTTCTCCTAAAGTGCTCTTGGATAAAGTTGTTTTGCATGCTTCAGCTTATGGCTACTTTTACAAGGAAGAAACCAGAGAGTGCCCACAGGCAACTGATTGAATATGTGAAATTTCAACCAGATAGCATCAACTTTCTGATTTCTAGCTCCATTTTCATTTATCCATGTAGTTCAAAATGAAGTGAGACATTAAAACAAACTATTCCCAACAGTGAACCATTGAACCGAGAAGGCCCAAAACTGGGGAACATAGAAGGCTAGGTAAAAGATAAATCTTCCCAGTATCAAAGAAATTTGAAGAAAACAAACTCGAACCATAGCACTAGCTCTAAAGCTAGCCCTAACCCTAACCATAACACTAACACTTACCTGTTTAGAGAACCATTGAACCTAGAAGTGCAAACTTTGGGGAGCCTAGTGGAGCAAGCTAAAAGATGAATACTGCACAGTATCAAAGAAATCTGATCAAATTGTTGGGAGACTTATTGAAGTACATACATGTTTCTCTGTTTTCTCCTTAAGGGCTCTCGGACACATTTTTTTTTTTTTTTGCATGCTTCATTTTTGCTCTACCTCCAAAAGAGAGAAACCAAAGAGTGCCCACTGAGAACTGATTGTGCAAAGTTTCAAGCACATACTGCCCACCCTGTTTGATTTCCAGCTCCATTTTCATTCACATCAATAAGTTACAATGAAGGGAAACCTTAAAATACAAACTGTTCCTGACTACAAACCATTGAACTGAGAAGGGCCAAACCTGTGGAGCATAGTAAGGCTAAGTAAAAGGTGAATCCTGCCAAGTATCATATAAATTTGAAGAAAACTAGGGCCACATGGGTGCTCTCAGCTCAGATGGAAGGCTCGGCTGTGCAGTTTCTCTGGGTGCAGCCAGCAGTCTCCACCGCATGGGCACTCTCTGTGCAGAGGGAAGGCAGCAAAGAACACAGAGGCTTAGCTTGAGAGTCAACAGATGGAGCTCTGGACACAGCAGAAAGTCACTCCAGAACCACCCACCTCACCAAACACCATACATAAGTAATAGATGGAATCCATCTTGCAAAACCTTACTTGCTATCTATCAGTGGGCGTGGCTACCTGTTTGGTTCTGCAGCTTATCAGGTAACCAGTTTCCCACTCCCCTACCTCCAGATGTGATAACTCAAGATTTTTCTCACAAGCATTTTTAAGGGGGGTGTAGCTATCAATGTGGAACAGCAACTGTACAGGCACCTGGTTTCCAATTCAGAGACTAAGAGTGGGAAGGCTCCAGGTAGTAGCTCAAGCCCTCTCATCCTGGGTACCTCCACCACCCTGAGCACAGAGACTCAAGCTAGGAATAGACAACTCCACCTACTTCAAGAAAAGAAAACAGAGTTCTGAGATACTTTTTTTTTTCTTAGTTTTCTTTTCTTGCTCTTCTTATCCATTCTCCTCTACCCTTCCCCTCTGGTCCTCACAACTTCAACATATGTGAAACTAAGAACTTTCCATGAAATTGGACTTTAAGAACTGAATCACTAGAATAGTATAATATAGAGTAATTTGCATAGGCCCCACCTCATCACCTCTTTATTTGCACTTATTTTCTTTCTCTCTCTATTTACTTGTTATTTTTGTTCTTTTTTCTTTCTCCCTCTATCTCACTTTCAGCCGCCTAACTTTTGCTATTTATACGTAGGGTAATTTTATGAATACAGATAAGGAGTTTGAATTTATACCTTCTACCATAAATTCCCCCTATCATTAGAGTTCTCCTTCAAAGTTGCTAAGTTAGATTAATCACATATCCTCATTAATTTCCCCCTTAACATAGCATCCTACCCATGACCCCCAGTTCTCTATACACCACCAGAAATGATATGCCTTTTATGAAACTAATGACTATATTCTAAATAATAATAGAAGCTAACATCTGTAGACACAGAGTCTTAATATAAATGTATTTATAATGGTTAGGTTTAGTCATCGGGTTAGGGTTAGATTTAGAGTTAGGTTTTGATCTATGGTTATGGCTAGGGCTAAGGAAAGGGCAAGGGTTAGGACTAGAGTTTGGGTTAGGTTTGGGATTATGGTAAGGGATAGGGTTAGAACTAGTGATAGGGATCGTATGAGAGTTAGAGTTAGTCTTAGGGCTATGGTTAAGGTTAGGTTTAGGGTTAGGGATAGGGCTAAAGTAGGGCTCATGTTAGTGTTAATTTAGGCCTTGCATTAGGTTTAAAGCTAATATTATGTTTAGGGTATGGTATTGGGTTATAGCTAGGTTGAGGGCTAGGGCAAGGGTTAGTATTAGGGTTAGGGTTAGGGTTAGGTTTAGGGTTATGATTAAAGCTAGGTTTAGGGCTAGGATGAGGGCTAATGTTTGTGTTAGGGTTAGGGCTAGTATTAGAGCTAGGGCTAATATCAGGTCTAGGGTTCTATTTAGGGATAGATTTACTGTTAGTTTATGACTTGGTCCAGTGTAGTGGTTAGGTTTATACTAAGGGTCAGTTTTATAGCTAGGGTTATTATTAGGGTCAGGATCAAGGTGAGGGTTTGGGTTAAGTTAGGGTTTATATTTAGAGTTTGAATTATCATTAGGTTTAGTGTTAAGGTAATGAAAGGGTTAGATTTAGGGATTAGGTGTGGTTTAGTGTAATGGAGAGGGTTAGGTTAGTCCTAGTGTTAGCAGAAGGGCTATCATTAGTGCAATGGATAGGGTTAGACATAAGATTAGGGGTAGGGTTATGTAAAGGATTAGGGGTTTTGGGGGGTTATAATTAGGGTTTAGGTTTGGTTTAGTGTAATGGATAGGTTTAGGGTTAGTCCTAAGGTTAGCATAATGGTTTATCATTAGGGTAATGGATAGGGTTAGACCTAAGATTAGGGGTAGAGTCATGTATAGGATTAGGGCTTTTGTTTGGGTTAGGGTTAGATTTACTTTTAGAGTTAAAGCTAGGTTTAGAGGCTGGAAATGTGCCTCTAGAAGTAGCGTGATCTCATGGCATGGGAAGGGCACTGTGTTCAATCCTCAGCACCATACACCAATAAAATAAAGATGTTGTGTCCACCGAAAACTAAAAAATAAATATTAAAAAGGAACTAGGTTTAGGACTCGTATTAAGGCTAGGACATGGGTTAGGATAGGGCTAGGATTAAGGCTATGGCTAATGTACAAAGTAGTGCTATGATTAGAGCTAGTGATAGGGTCAGGGTTAGGGCTACATCTAGTGTTAGGGTTAAGTTTATGGTTACAATGATGTTTAGAGCTAGGTTTAATATTAGGGTCAGGGTCCAGAGTCTAAATTAGTTTTCAGGTTTGGGTTAGGACTAGAATTAGAGATAGGATTATGGCTAGGTGTAGAATTAGGGTTTGGTTTAGGCTAAGTGTTAGGGTTAGTGTTATGATTCGGTTTTGTTTTAGGGCTAGGGTTAGAGTTAGTGCTAGTTTTAGGATTAATGTTAGAATTACGGCTAGTGTTAGTGGGAGGTTTAGGCTTAGGTTTAGGGTTAGTTTTAGAGTTAGGTTTAGATTTGGCTTTGAGCTAGGGGTAAGGAAAGGGCTAGGATTTGGGCTAAGTTCAGGGCTAGGTATAGGGTAATGGTAAGGGATAGGTTTAGAACTAGGTATAAGGCTAAGGCGAGATTCTGAGTTAGTCTTAGGACAAGGATTAGGGTTGGGTTAGGGATACGACTAAATTAGGGCTGGGATTAGGACTAGGGTTAGTGTTAGGGGTAGGCCTAGGTTTGGGGCTAGGGTTAGTGTTAGTGTTAGGGTTAGGGTTAGGTTTAGGTTAAGTGATGGGATTATAGCTACTTTTAGGACTAGGGTGAGGATTGGATTTAGGGTTATGGTTAGGGATAGGTTTATGATTAAGGTGAGGTTTATGGCTAGAATGTGGGCTAAGGTTTGTGTTAGGATTAAGACTACAATTATAGTTAGGGATAAGTAAGGTCTAGGGTTACAATTAGGGAGAGTTTTAGGGTTAGATTTATAACTAGGTCTATTGTAAAAGGCAGGTTTCTTGTTAGGCTCAGGTTTAGAGCTATGGGTATTATTAGGGTAGGGTCAGAGATAGAGTTTTTATTAGATTAAGGTTTAGGTATAAGGCTCGAGTTATCACTATGGTTAGGGATAGGTTAAGGATAGTTTTAGGTTTAGAGTACAGGTTAGGTGTAGGGTAATGGATAGGTTTTGGGTTAAGCATAGGATTAGGGTTCAGCCTAGGGTTAGCAGAAGCTTTGGGGTTATCATTAGGGTAATGGATAGGGTTAGAGCTAGTGATAGGGCTAGTGTTATGCTAAGGATTAGGTCTAGGGTTAGGCCTAGGTTTAGGGTTAGGGCTAAGTTTAGGGTTATGGTTAGCTTTAGGGTTAAAGCTAAAGTAGGGCTTGGGTTAGGGCTAGGTTTTGCAATAGTTTAGGGCTATGGCAAATGTGAGAACTTTGTTATGATTAGGGCTTGTTTTAGGGTTAATGTTAGACCTAAGTATAATTTTAGGGTTAGGTTTAGGGTTAGGGTGATGTTTAGAGCTAGGGTTAGTGTTAGTGTCAGGGTCAGTGTTCAGTTTTGTGTTATGGTTAATGTGAAAGCCAGAATTAGGATCAAGGTCAAGATTAGGGGAAAGGTTAGTTTTTGGCTTTAGGCTAAGTGTTATTATTAGGGCTAGGGCTAGGTTTTTCTTTAGTTCTACAGATAGAGTTATGGATAGATTAGGATTAGCTTTAGGTCTAGGGCTAGTGTTAGGGTTAGGTTTAGGTATAAATTTACCAGCAGGGCTAGTGTTAGGGTTCGGTTTAGGGTTAGGTTCAGGTTTAGACCTATGATTAGTGTTAGGGTCAGAATAAGGGTCAGGGTTAGGGTTAGGGTTTGTTTTATGGTTAGAGCTAGAATGAGTACTAGGATTAGGGTTTGGGTTAGGGTAAGGATTAGGTCTAACCTAATCCTAATCCTAATCCTTAACATAATCCAAACCCTAAACCTACTAATAGGTAACCTAATAACCCTATTAGTAGGGTTAGGGTTTGAGTTAGGTTAAGGTTTAGGATTATGATTATGATTAGGATTAGCATTAGGTTTAGGATTTGGCATAGGGTAAGGGATAGGGTTAGATCTAGGATTAGGGCGAGGGTTGGTGTTAAAGCTAGGTTTAGTGCTTGAATCAGGGCTAGTTTTTGTGTTAGGGTTAAGTCTAGGGTTAGAGCAATGGCTAAAGTAAGAACTATGGTTTTTAGGGTTAGTTTCAGTGTTGTCATTAGGGGTTAAAACACTAGTGTTAAGATTAGGTTTAAGGTTAGGGTGAAATTTAGAGCTGTGTTAGTGTTAGGTTAATAGTCAGGGTCAGGTTTACTTTTAGGATTAGGGTTAGGATTCGAATTAAGTCTAAGGTTACTGTAAGGGTTCAGTTTAGGGTTAGGGTAGTGTTTAGAGCTAGGGTGAGTGTTAAGGTTTAATGTTCAGCTTAAATTAGTGTTATGGTTAGTGTTAGGGTAATGATAGGGTGAGGTTTAGGGTTTATGTGTGGTTTAAAATAATGCATAGGTTTAGGATTAGTGATAGCTTTAGGTTTAGGCCTAGGGTATGGTTAAGAAATAGANTTTGATCATAGAAGTCCCAAACGAAGGGAGCCTAGTGGGGCAAGCTAACAGATGAATCCTGCACAATATCAAAGAAATATGAGCAAATAATTGGTTGAAGTGTTTCAGTACATGCATATTTCTTGATTTCACCAAAAGTGCTCTGGGATAAAGTTGCTTTGCATGTTTCAGCTGAGGGCAAATTTCACAAGGAACAAACCAGAGAGTTCCCACAGAGAACTGATTGAGTGTGTGCAGTTTCAAGCAGCTAGCACCAACCCTGTTTGATTTTGTGCTCCATTTCTCTTCAACAAAATAGTTCAAAATAAAGTGAAACCTTAAAATACAAAGTGTTCCTGACAGCAAACAATTGAACCGAGAAGGCCCAAACCAGGGAACATTGTGAGGCTAGGTAAAAGATGAATCCTGCCCAGTATCAAAGATACATGAACAAAACTGACTCTAACCCTAAGACTAGGTTTAAATCTAGCCCATACCCTAACCATAAACCTAACCCTAACCTGTTTAGAGAATCTTTTATCATAGAAGTCCCAAGTTAAGGGAGCCTAGTGGGGCAAGCTAACAGATGAATCTTGTGCAGTATCAAAGAAATCTGATCAAATAATTTGGGGAGGTAGTTCATTACATGTATATTTCCCTGTTGTCTCCAACAGTACTTTCAGATACAGATGTTTTTGCATGCTTCAGCTTTGGGAAACATTCACAGGAAAGAAACCAGAGTAGCCACATAGAACTGATTCAGTGTGTACAGTTTTAAGCAGCGAGCACCAAACCTGTTTGATTTCAAGTTCCGTTTCCATTTACCCGTATAGGTCAAAATGAAGGAAACCTTAAAATACAAACTGTTCCTGACAGCAAACCATTAAAGGGATAAGGCCCAAACCTGGGGAAAATAGTGAGGCTAGGGAAAAGATTAATTATGCCAAGGATCAAATGAATTTGAATAAAACTCACTCTAACTCTAACACTAGATCTAACCCAACCCTAACCTAACTCTAGCTGTTTAGAGTACTTATGATCATAGAAGTCCCAAACTTGGGGAGCCTAGTGGTGCAACTTAAGAGATGAATCTTGTGCAGTATCAAATAAATTTGATGAAAAACTGGGGGAGGTATTTCATATTTGTTCATATGAAGTACATTCATATTTCCCTGTTTTTTCTAACAGTGCTCATGGATAAATTGTTTTTCATGCTTCAACTTAAGGTACTTTCAAAAAGAAAAAGCAAAGAATGCCCATAGAGAGCTGATTGAGTATATGAAGTTTTATGCAGCTAGCAACACCCCTGTTTGATTTCTAGCTCCATTGCATTCACACCTATAGGCTATAATGAAGTGAAACCTAAAAATTCAAACTGTTCCTGACACTGAACCATTGCATCTTGAAGGCCCAAACTTGGGAAGCCTACTAAGGCTAGGTCAAGGATGAATCCTGTACAATATCAAATTAATTCAACCAAAAATAATTTGAAGCTCTTTCAGTACATGGTTATTCTGCTTGCTCCTAAAGCACTCTGAGATGAAGCTATTACTTTCTACTTCATCTTTTGGCTACTTCCATGGCAAACACCAGAATACACTCACTGAAAATTGATTGAGTGTGTCAAGTTTCAAGCAGCTAGCCCAAACACTTTTTGATTAACAGCTTTATATCCATTCACACCTATAGGGCAAAAAGAAGAGCAACATGAAAATTGAAACTGTTCCTGAAGGCAAACCCTTTATGTAGGAGGCCCAAACATTTGGTGTATAGTCAAAATTGAAAAAGATGAATCCTGCACAGTATCATAGAAATTTGAAAACAAAACTAACTCTTACCTTAACACTAGGTCTAATGCTAGTCCTCGCACTAACCCTAACACTAACCTTAAGATGTTTAGAGTCCCTTTTATCCTAGAAGTCCCACAATTGGGAAGCCAAGTTGGGTAGGCTAATGGATGAATCTTTCACAATATCAAAGAAATCTGACCAAATAATTGGAGAGGTAGTTCAGTACATGCATATTTTCCTTTTTTATCCTAAAGTGCTCTCACATAAGGTTGTTTTGCATTCTTCAACTTAGGGCTACTTTTAGAAGTAATAAACCAGAGAATGCCCATAGAAAACTGATTGAGTGTGTGAGATTTGAAGTAACTAGCACCCACCCTGTTGGATTTCCAGCTCCATTAACATTTACACGCATAGGTCAAAATGAAATGAAAACTAAAATACAAACTGTTCAGGAGAGCAAACCCTTGGATCAAGAGGCCCAATCCTAGTGAATATAGTAATGCTAGGTAAAAGTTAAATTATGTCCAGTATCAAAGAAATTTGAACAAAACTATATCTAACAAAATAGTAGCTGTAATCCTAGCCCTAACCTAATACTAAATCTAACCTAACCTGTTTAGAAAACCATTGATCATATTAGTCCCCAAATAAAGGAACCCAGTGGGGCAAGCTAACAGGTGAATCCTGTGCAGTATCAAAGAAATCTGACCAAATTTTGGGGGAGGTATTTCATTAAGTGCATATTTCCTTGTTATCTCCAAATGTGCTCTTGGATGAATTATTTTTTCAAGCTTCAGTTTAAGGTATTTTAACAGAGAACAACCAGAGAGTGCCCACAGAGAGCTGATGGAGTTTGTGAAGTTTCAAGCAGCTAGTAGTAACTCTGTTTGATTTCCAGCTCCATTTTCATTCACGTCTATAGGCCATAATAAAGTGAACCCTAAAAATTCAAACTGTTCCTCACAGTTAACTGGCAAACCTTTAAAACCCCAAACTCTGGGATTCTACTAATACTAGGAAAAGGATGAATCCTGTACAATATCAAAATAATCCATGCAAAAAAAATTGAAGCTTGCTCCTAAAGTGCTCACAGATAAAGCTGTTTCTTTCTAATTCAGCTTTGGGCTACTACCACAAGAAAAAAATGAGAGAATGTTCACTGAGATCTGATTGAGTGTGTGAAGTTTCAAGCAGCTAGCACAAACCCTGTTTGAGTTCAGCTCTATTTCCATTCACCCCTATAGGGCAAAATTAAGTGAAACATGAAAATTAATACTGCTCCTGAGATCAAACCCTTTTACCTAGGAGGCCCAAACATGGGGAGCATACTAAGGATAGGGTAAAGATAAATCCTGTCCAGTATCCAAAAAGTTGAAAAAAACTAATCCTCACCCTAACAATAGTTCTAACACTTGCCTTAAATCTAACCTAACCCTAAGCCTAACCTGTTAAGAGATTCTTTGATCATAAAAGTTTTAAACTTGGGGAGACTAGTGGACAAAGCTTACAGATGAATCCTGCACAGTATCAAAGAAATCTGACCAAATAATTGGGGGAGGTATTTCAGTATATGCATTTTGCCCTGTTTTCTCCTAAAGTGCTCTTGAATAAAGTTGTTTTGCATGCTTCAGCTTATGGCTACATTTACAAGGAAGAAACCAGAGAGTGCCCACAGACAACTGATTGAATATGTGAAATTTCAACCAGATAGCACCGACCTTCTGATTTCTAGCTCCATTTTCATTTATCCATATAGTTCAAAATGAAATGAGACATTAAAAACAAACTATTCCCAACAGTGAACCATTGAACCGAGAAGGCCCAAAACTGGGGCACATAGAAGGCTAGGTAAAAGAGAAATCTTCCCAGTATCAAAGAAATTTCAAGAAAACAAACTCTAACCCTAACACTATCTCTAAAGCTAGCCCTCCCCCTAACCATAACACTAACACTTACCTGTTTAGAGAACCATTGAACCTAGAAGTGCAAACTTTGGGGAGCCTAGTGGAACAAGCTAAAAGATGAATAATGTGCAGTATCAAAGAAATCGGATCAATTTGTTGGGAGACTTATTGAAGTACATACATGTTTCTCTGTTTTCTCCTTAAGGGCTCTCAGACACATTTTTTTTTTTTTGCATGCTTCATTTTTGCTCTACCTCCAAAAGAAAGAAACCAGAGTGCCCACTGAGAACTGATTGTGCAAAGTTTCAAGCACATACTGCCCACCCTGTTTGATTTCCAGCTCAATTTTCATTCACATCAATAAGTCACAATGAAGGGAAACCTTAAAATACAAACTGTTCCTGACTGAAAACCGTTGATCTGAGAAGTGCCAAACCTGTGGAGCATAGTAAGGCTAAGTAAAAGGTGAATCCTGCCAAGTATCATATAAATTTGAAGAAAACTAGGGCCACATGGGTGCTCTCAGCTCAGATGGAAGGCTCGGCTGTGCAGTTTCTCTGGGCGCCGCCAGCAGTCTCAGCCACATGGGCACTCTCTGTGCAGAGGGAAGGCAGCAAAGAACACAGAGGCTTAGCTTGAGAGTCAACAGACGGAGCTCTGGACACAGCAGAAAGTCACTCCAGAACCACCCACCTCACCAAACACCACACATAAGTAATAGATGGAATCCATCTTGCAAAACCTTACTTGCTATCAGTGGGCGTGGCTACCAGTTTGGTTCTGCAGCTTATCAGGTAACCAGTTTCCCACTCCCCTACCTCCAGCTGTGATAACTCAAGATTTTTCTCACAAGCTTTTTTTGGGGGGTGTAGCTATCAATGTGGAACAGCAACTGTACAGGCACCTGGTTTCCAATTCAGAGACTAAGAGTAGGAAGGCTCCAGGTAGTAGCTCAAGCCCTCTCATCCTGAGTACCTCCACCACCCTGAGCACAGAGACTCAAGCTAGGAATAGACAACTCCACCTACTTCAAGAAAAGAAAACAGAGTTCTGAGAGACTTTTTTTTTCTTAGTTTTCTTTTCTTGCTCTTCTTATCCATTCTCCTCTACACTTCCTCTCTGGTCCTCACAACTTCAACATATGTGAAACGAAGAACTTTCCATGAAATTGGACTTTAAGAACTGAATCACTAGAATAGTATAATATAGAGGAATTGCATAGGCCCCACCTCATCACCTCTTTATTTGCACTTATTTTCTTTCTCTCTCTATTTACTTGTTATTTTTGTTCTTTTTTCTTTCTCCCTCTATCTCACTTTCAGCCGCCTAACTTTTACTATTTATACATAAGGTAATTTTATGAATACAGATAAGGAGTTTGAATTTATGCCTTCTTCCATAAATTCCCCCTATCATTAGAGTTCTCCTTCAAAGTTGCTAAGTTAGATTAATCACATACCCTCATTAATTTCCCCCTCAACATAGCATCCTACCCATGACCCTCAGTTCTCTATACACCACCAGAAATGATATGCCTTTTATGAAACTAATGACTATATTCTAAATAATAATAGAAGCTAACATCTGTAGACACAGAGTCTTAATATAAATGTATTTATAATGGTTAGGCTTAGTTTTCGGGTTAGGGTTAGAATTCGAGTTAGGTTTTGATCTATGGTTATGGCTAGGGCTAAGGAAAGGGCACGGGTTAGGAATAGGGTTTGGGTTAGGTTTGGGATTATGGTAAGGGATAGGGTTAGAACTAGTGATAGGGATCATATGAGAGTTAGAGTTAGTCTTAGGGCTATGGTTAAGGTTAGGGTTAGGGTTAGGGATAGGGCTAAAGTAGGGCTCACGTTAGTGTTACGTTTAGGCCTTGCATTAGGTTTAAAGTTAGGGTTACGTTTAGGGTATAGTATTGGGTTATAGCTAGGTTGAGGGCTAGGGCAAGGGTTAGTACTAGGGTTAGGGTTAGGGTTAGGTTTAGGGTTATGATTAAAGCTAGGTTTAGGGCTAGGATGAGGGCTAATATTTGTGTTAGGGTTAGGGCTAGTATTAAGGCTAGGGCTAATGTCAGGTCTAGGGTTCTATTTAGGGATAGATTTAGTGTTAGTTTATGACTTGGTCCAGTGTAGTGGTTAGGTTTATACTAAGGGTCAGTTTTATAGCTAGGGTTATTATTAGGGTCAGGATCAAGGTGAGGGTTTGGGTTAGTTAGGGTTTAGGTTTAGAGTTTGAATTATCATTAGGTTTAGTGTTAGGTAATGAAAGGGTTAGATTTAGGGATTAGGTGTGGTTTAGTGTAATGGAGAGGGTTAGGTTAGTCCTAGGGTTAGCATAAGGGCTATCATTAGTGCAATGGATAGGGTTAGACCTAAGATTAGGGGTAGGGTTATGTAAAGGATTAGGGGTTTTGTTTGGGTTAGGATTAGGGTTTAGGTTTGGTTTATTGTAATGGATAGGTTTAGGGTTAGGCCTAAGGTTAGCATAATGGTTTATCATTAGGGTAATGGATAGGGTTAGACCTAAGATTAGGGGTAGAGTTATGTATAGGATTAGGGCTTTTGTTTGGGTTAGGGTTAGATTTACGTTTAGAGTTAAAGCTAGGTTTAGAGGCTGGAAATGTGCCTCTAGAAGTAGCGTGCTCTCATGGCATGGGAAGGGCACTGTGATCAATCCTCAGCACCATATACCAATAAAATAAAGATGTTGTGTCCACCGAAAGCTAAAAAATAAATATTAAAAAAGAACTAGGTTTAGGACTCGTATTAAGGCTAGGATTAGGTAAGGTTAGGGCTAGGATTAAGGCTATGGCTAATGTACAAAGTAGTGCTATGATTAGAGCTAGTGATAGGGTCAGGGTTAGGGCTACATCTAGTGTTAGGGTTAAGTTTATGGTTACAATGATGTTTAGAGCTAGGTTTAATATTAGGGTCAGGGTCCAGAGTCCAAATTAGTTTTCAGGTTAGGGTTAGGACTAGAATTAGAGATAGGATTAGGGCTAGGTGTAGAGTTAGGGTTTGGTTTAGGCTAAGTGTTAGGGTTAGTGTTATGATTCGGTTTTATTTTAGGGCTAGGGGTAGAGTTAGTGCTAGTTTTAGGATTAATGTTAGAATTACGGCTAGTGTTAGTGTGAGGTTTAGGTTTAGGTTTAGGGTTAGCTTTAGAGTTAGGTTTAGATTTGGCTTTGAGCTAGAGGTAAGGATAGGGCTAGGATTTGGGCTAAGTTTAGGGCTAGGTATAGGGTAATGGTAAGGGATAGGTTTAGAACTAGGTATAAGGCTAAGGCAAGATTCTGAGTTAGTCTTAGGGCGAGGGTTAGGGTTGGGTTAGGGATAGGGCTAAATTAGGGCTGGCATTAGGACTAGGGTTAGTGTTAGGGGTAGGCCTAGGTTTGGGGCTAGGGTTAGTGTTAGTGTTAGGGTTAGGGTTAGGTTTAGGTTAAGCAATGGGATTATAGCTACTTTTAGGACTAGGGTGAGGATTAGATTTAGGGTTATGGTTAGGGATAGGTTTATGATTAAGGTGAGGTTTATGGCTAGAATGTGGGCTAAGGTTTGTGTTAGGATTAAGACTACGATTATAGTTAGGGCTAAGTAAGGTCTAGGGTTACAGTTAGGGAGAGTTTTAGGGTTAGATTTATAACTAGGTCTATTGTAAAAGGCAGGTTTCTTGTTAGGCTCAGGTTTAGAGCTATGGGTATTATTAGGGTAGGGTCAGAGTTAGAGTTTTTATTAGATTAAGGTTTAGGTTTAAGGCTTGAGTTATCATTATGGTTAGGGATAGGTTAATGATAGTTTTAGGTTTAGAGTACAGGTTAGGTGTAGGGTAAAGGATAGGTTTTGGGTTAAGGATAGGATTAGGGTTCAGCCTAGGGTTAGCAGAAGCTTTGGGGTTATCATTAGGGTAATGGATAGGGTTAGAGCTAGTGATAGGGCTAGTGTTATGCTAAGGATTAGGTCTAGGGTTAGGCCTAGGTTTAGGGTTAGGGCTAAGTTTAGGGTTATGGTTAGCTTTAGGGTTAAAGCTAAAGTAGGGCTTGGGTTAGGGCTAGGTTTTGCAATAGTGTAGGGCTATGGCAAATGTGAGAACTTTGTTATGATTAGGGCTCGTTTTAGGGTTAATGTTAGACCTAAGTATAGTTTTAGGGTTAGGTTTAGGGTTAGGGTGATGTTTAGAGCTAGGGTTAGTGTTAGTGTCAGGGTCAGTGTTCAGTTTTGTGTTATGGTTAATGTGAAAGCCAGAATTAGGATCAAGGTTAAGATTAGGGGAAAGGTTAGTTTTTGGCTTTAGGCTAAGTGTTATTATTAGGGCTAGGGCTAGGTTTTTCTTTAGTTCTACGGATAGAGTTATGGATAGATTAGGATTAGATTTAGGTCTAGGGCTAGTGTTAGGGTTAGGTTTAGGTATAAATTTACCAGCAGGGCTAGTGTTAGGGTTCGGTTTAGGGTTAGGTTCAGGTTTAGACCTATGATTAGTGCTAGGGTCAGAATAAGGGTCAGGGTTAGGGTTAGGGTTTGTTTTGTGGTTAGAGCTAGAATGAGTACTAGGATTAGGGTTTGGGTTAGGTTAAAGATTAGGTCTAACCTAATCCTAATCCTAATCCTTAACATAATCCAAACCCTAAACCTACTAATAGGTAACCTAATAACCCTATTATTAGGGTTAGGGTTTGGGTTAGGTTAAGGTTTAGGATTATGATTATGATTAGGATTAGCATTAGGTTTAGGATTTGGCATAGGGTAAGGGATAGGGTTAGATCTAGGATTAGGGCGAGGGTTGGTGTTAAAGCTATGTTTAGTGCTTGAATCAGGGTTAGTTTTTGTGTTAGGGTTAAGTCTAGGGTTAGAGCAATGGCTAAAGTAAGAACTGTAGTTTTTAGGGTTAGTTTCAGTGTTGTCATTAGGGGTTAAACCTCTAGTGTTAGGATTAGGTTTAAGGTTAGGGTGAAATTTAGAGCTGTGTTAGTGTTGGGTTAATAGTCAGGGTCAGGTTTACTTTTAGGATTAGGGTTAGGATTCAAATTAAGTCTAAGGTTACTGTAAGGGTTCAGTTTAGGGTTAGGGTGGTGTTCAGAGCTAGGGTGAGTGTTAAGGTTTAATGTTAGGGCTTGAATTAGTGTTATGGTTAGTGTTAGGGTAATGATAGGGTGAGGTTTAGGGTTTAGGTGTGGTTTAAAATAATGCACAGGTTTAGGATCAGTGATAGCTTTAGGTTTAGGCCTAGGGTATGGTTAAGAAATAGATAGGGTTAGAGCTAGGATTAGGGCTAAGATTATGATTTTGATTAGGGCTAGGATTAGGATTAGGGTTAGGGTTAAAACTCAGGTTAGGGCTTGATTAGGGCTATGTTTGGAGTTAAGTTAGTTCTAGGGTTAAGGTTAAGGCTAATGTAAGTACCAGGGTAAAAATTAGAGTTAAATTTAGGGTTAGGGTTAGTGGTAGGTCTAGTGTTAAGTTTAGGGTTAGGGTTAGGGTGATGTTTAGACTAGGGTTAGTATTATGGTCAAAGTCAGGGTCAATGTTAGTTCTACTTTTCAGCTTAAAACTAGAATTAGAGCCAAGGTTAGGTTTAGGGTTAGGGTTTGATTTAGGTTAAGGGTTGGGGTTAGGGCTATGGCTCGGTTTTGTTTTAGGGCTAGGGTTAAAGTTAGATTTGGAGTTAGGTTTAGGGTTAGGCTTAGGGTTAGGGTTTGATTTAGAGTTAAAATAAGATCTAGGTTAGGGCTAATGCTAATGATAGGTCTTGGGTTAGGGCTAGCGTTAGGGCTAGGATTAGGGTTCCAGTAAGGAATAGGGTTAGAACTAGAAATGGGGTTAGGGTGGGAGTTAGATTTAGTCTTAAGGCTAGGGTTAGGGCTAGGTTTAGGAATAGGACTAAATTAGGGCTAAGATTAGGGCTAGGGTTAGTTTGGAGGTTAGGCCTAATGTTAGGTTTAGGATTAGGCTTAAGACTAGGTTTAGGGCTAGGATAAGGGCTGGGTTTTGTGTTAGTTTTAGGGCTAGAATTAGGGCTATGGCTAATGTCAGGTCTAAGCTTACGGTTAGGGATAGTTTTAGGATTAGGGTTATGGCTAGGTCTAGTGTAAGTGTTAGGCTTAGTGTAAAAGTCAGCTTTAGAGCTAGGAGATTTATTAGGGTCAGAGTCAGTGTTAGAGTTTGCCTGAGGTTAGGGTTTAGGTTTAGGGCTTGAATTAGCACTAGGGTGTGGGTTAGGGTAATGATAGGGTTTTGTTTAGAGTTTACATTAGGTTTAGGGTAATTGATAGGGTTAGGGTTAGTGATAGGGTTAAGGTTAGGCCTAGGGTTCACATTAGGATAAGGGTTATGATTAGTATAATGGATAGGATTAGAGCTAATTTTAGGGCTAGATTTATGGTTAGAAATAGATCTTGAATTAGTGTTAGGGTTAAAACTAGGGTTAGGCTTAGGTTTATGTTTAGAATAAGAGTTAGGTTTTGAGCTAGGGTTAGGGCTAGGGTGAGGGTTAGGTTTAGGGTTACTTCTAGGGATAAGATTATAGTACTCATAGGGTTAAGGTTAGGATTAGGGCTAGTGACATCATTAGGGATAGGGTTAGGTTTAGGGTAATGTATACGATTAGATGTAGATTTAGGGCTATGTTTAACGTTAGATTGAGGTTTAGGCTTAGAGTTAGGGCTATGGTTATGTTTAGGTTTATATTAAGTGTTAGGGTTTGAGCTAGGGTTATGTCTATGGCAAGTGTGAGGTTTAAAGTTAGGTCTAGAGTTAGTTTTCCAGTTAGGTTTAGGTTTAGCATTAAGCCTAGGATTATCAATAAGTTTAGGTTTAGGTTTAGAGTAATGGGTAGGTTGAGAGCTAGGTTTAGGGCTAGGGTTAAGTTTAGGATTAGGGTAGGGTTAGGGTTAGATTGAAGGATAGGTTTATGTTTAGAATAATGTTTAGGCTTTGAGCTAGGATTAGGACTAAGGCGAGGGTTAGGTTAGGGTTAGGGCTACGGTTAAGTTAGGGTTATGCTTAAGGCTTGATTTAGGCCTAGGATTAGCTCTAGGTTTTGTGTTAGCTTTAGGCCTAGAGTTAGGGCTATGGGTAATGTAAGAGCTAGGTTTATTTTGAGGGCTAGTGATAGGGTTAGGGTTATGGCTAGGTCTAGTGTTAGGTTTAGATTTTTGGATAGGGTCAGATTTAGAGATAGGTTTACTCTAAAGGCAGGGTCAGTGTTTGGCTTAGAGTTAGTGTTAGGGTTACAGCCAGAATTAGGACTATGTTTAGGTCTTGGGTTAGGGTTAGTGTTTGAGTTAGGTTAAGGATTATTGTTAGGGCTACAGCTAGGTTTATGTTTAGGTCTAGGGCTAGAAATAAGACTAGCTTTAGGATTTGGTTTAGGTCTAGGGCTAGTGTTAGGGTTTGGTCTAGGGTTAGGGTCAGTTTTAGACCTAGGTTTAGTGTTAAGGTCAGAATAAGGGTCAGGGTTAGCGTTAGGGTTTGGGATAGGGTTAGAGCTAGAATGAGGGCTAGGATTAGGACTATTAACAGGCTTAGGGTCTTGGTTAGCCTAAGGTTTAGAGATAGATCTAGGGTTACCATTAGGGTTAGGGTTTTCTTAGGTTAAGGGAGAGCCTTAGAGCTAGGGTTAATGCTAGATATAGGGTTAGGGTTAGGGTTAGAGTTAAATATAGATTTAGAGCTCGGATTAGGGCTATTTTTTGTGTTAGGGTTAGGGCTAGATTTGGGCATTGGCTAATGTAAGAGCCAGGGTAAAATTAGGGTTAGTTTTAGTTTTAGGGTTAGAGGTAGGTCTAGTATTAGGTTTAGGTTTAAGGTTAGGGTAATATTTAGAGCTAGGGTTATTGTTAGGATATGATTCAGCATCAGGGTTAGTTTTAGGGTTAGGGTTAGGACTCAATTAAGGGCCAGGGTTACTGTTAGTGTTCGGTTTAAGGTGAGGGCTGTGTTCAGAGCTAGGGTGACTCTTAGGATATCAGTCAGGGTCAGGGTTAGCTTTAAAGTTAGGATTATGACTTGAATTAGGGCTAGTGTTACTTTTGGGATTTGCTTTAAGTTTAGGGTGTTCTTTAAAGCTTGGGTCAGTGTTCATATATGAGTCAGGGTCAGGTTAAGTTTTAAAGTTAGGATTCAGACTTGAATTAGGGCTAGGGTTACATCCAGGTGTAGTGTTAGGGTTTGGTTTAAGTTAAGGTTTAGGGTTAAGGCTGTTGCTCAGTTTTGTTTTAGTCCTAGGTTTAGGTTTTGGGCTAGTTTTAGTGTTAGGCTTAGGCTTTGGGGTAGGGTTCGATTTGGATTTAGTGATCGATCTAGGATTAGTGCTAGGTCTAACTATAGGGCAAAAGTTAGGGCTAGGGTTATGGTTACAGTAACAGATAGGTTTAGAACTAGGGCTAGGACTAGGTGAGAATTAGAGTTAGTCTTAAGCCTAGGGTTTTGGTTAGTTTTAGGGGTAGGGCTAGGTTAAAGCTAAGATTAGGGGTAGGGTTAGTGTTCAGCTTATGACTAGTGTTAGGGCTAGTGTTATAGTTAATTTTAGTGTAAGCTATGGTGTTATAGCTAGGTTTAGAGGTAGGATGAGGGGTAGAATTAGGGATAGGGCTAGGGTTAGGGTTATGGTTGTGACTAAGGCTACTTTTAGAGCTAGGATGAGGGCTAGGGTTTGTTGTAGGGTTATGTCTAGAATTAGGGCTAGGGCTAATGTCAGGTCTAGTGTTACAATTTGGGGTAGATTTAGGGTTAGGTTTGTGTCTAAGTCTAGTGTAAGTGTTAGGCTTAGGGTAAGGGTCAGGTTTAGAGCTAAGTGTATTTTTTGGGTCAGGATCAGGGTTAGGGTTTGTTTTAGGTTAAGGTTTAGGGATAGGGCCCAAATGATCATTAGGTTTAGGGTTAGGGTAATTGATTAGGTTAGGTATAGATTTCAGGGTACGTTTAGGGCAATGGAGAGCTTTAGGGTTAGCAAAAGGGTTAGGGTTAAACCTAGGGTCAGCTTTAGGATTAGGGTTATCATAAGTATAATATATAGGGTTAGAGCTATGTTTAGGGCTAGGGTTAGCTTAGGGTTAGTGCTAGAGTTAGGTTAGGTTTTGGGTTAGGGCTAGTAACCCTGGCTTAGGGTAGGGTTAGGGTTAGATTTAGGGTCAACGTTAGGTTTTGAGCTAGGGTTAGGTCTAGGACGAGGGTTAGGTTTAGTGTTATGGTCAGGGTTAGGTTTAGGGTTAGGGATAGGTTTTCATTAGGGTTAAGATTAGGCTTAGGGTAATAAATTGGGTTAGATGTAAGGTTAGCTTTATGGCTAAGGTTAGGTTTAGGTTTAAGTTTAGTTTTAGGGCTAGGTTTAGTGTTGGTTTTAAGGTAAAAGTTAGGGTTTGAGTTAGGGTTAAGGCTATTTCAAAGTTTAGGTTTAGGGTTAAGTCTAGGGTTAGGTATATTTTCTGGTTTAGGGTTTCAGTTAGTGTTAGGGATAGGGTTATCATTAGGGTTAGGGTTAGAGTTAGGGTAATGCTTAGGGTTAGAGCTAGTGTTAGGTCTAGTGTTAATGTTAGGATTAGGGCTACGGTTAGAGTTATGTTTAGGGATAGTGCTAGGGTTATGTTTAGGCTAAGGTTTAGTGTTTGAGATTGGGTTAGGACTAAGGTGAGGGTTAGGGTTAGGGTTAGGACTAGGGTTAGGATTAGGGTGAGGGTTATGCTTAGGGTAGGTTTAGGCCTCAATTAGGGTTAGGGTTATTTAAGTTTTGTATGGGTTTAGGCCTAGGGTTAGTGCTATGTGTAATATAGGATCTAGGTTTCTGATTAGAGTTAGTTTTAGGGTTAGGGTTACGGCTAGGTTTACTGTTAGGTTTAGGTTTTGGGTTAGGGTCAGGTTTAGAGCTAGGTTTAATGTTAGTGTCAGGGCCAGTGTTCAGGTTAAAGATAGGGTTATGGTGAAAATCAGAATAGGACTAGGGTTAGGTCTAGTGGTAGGGTTAGTGTTTGGTTTAGGTTAAGGGTTATTGTTAGGGCTAGGACTAAGATTTGTTTAGGTCAAGGGCTAGAGTAATAGCTAGATTTAGGATTAGGTTTAGGTCTAGTGCTAATGTTAGGGTTAGGTTTAGGTATAAGGTTACTGGTAGGGCTAGTTTCAGGTTTTGGTTTTGATATAGGGTCAGGTTTAGACCTATAATTAGTGTTAGTGTCAGAATAAGGGTGTGTGAATGTCAGGGTGAGGTTTTGGGTTAGGGTTAGATCTAGAATGAGGGCTAATGTTAGGACTAGTAATAGGGTTATTGTTTGTGGTTGGCTAAGGATTAGAATTAGGACTAGAGTTAGCATTATGAATAGGGTTTAGCTTAGGGAAATGGATAGGATTAGAACTAGCGTTAGGGCTAGGATTAGGGTTAGGTTCAGGGCTAGTTTTAGGGTTAGGTTTAAGGTTAAATCTAGTATTAGGGCTTGAATTAGGGCTATTTTGTGTTAGAGTTAGGGCTAGGGTATGGCTAAGGCCAATGTAAGAACTAGGGTTATGATTAGGGTTAGTTTTAGGGTTAGGGTTTCAGCTAGGTCTAGTGTTAGCATTAGTTTTAGGGTTAGGGTGATATTTAGAGCTAGGATTTGTTTGGATATGAGTCAGGGTGAGGGTTAGTTTTAGGCATAGGACTCTAATTAGAGCTCAGGTTATGGTTAGTTATGGGTTAGTGTTGAGTTTAGGTTAAGGTTTAGGGTTAGAGCAATGGCTCTGTTTTGTTGTTGGGCTAGGGCTTGGTTTATGGCTAGTTTTAGGATTAGCAATAGTGTTAGAGCTTGTTGTAAAATTAGGTTTAGGCTTAAGATTAGGGTTAGATGTAAAGTTTTGGTTAGATCTAAGGTTAGGGCTATGGCTAGGGTTAGGGCTAAAGTTAGGGCTATCTTGAGGGTTATGGTAACGAATAGGGTTATAAATAGATATAGGGCTAGGGTGCGAGTTAGAGTCAGTCTTAGGGCTAGAGTTAGGGTTAATTTTAGGGTTCAAATAGGGCTAGGATCAGTGCTATGATTATTGTTAGGGTTAGGCCTGTGATTAAGGCTAGGGTTATGGTTAGTTTTAGAGGAAGGGATGTGGTTATATAGCTAGGTTCATTGCTAGGGCGAGCATTATATTTAGGGCTAGGGCTAGGGTGAGGGGGTCAGGTTAGGATTAAGTCTAGTTTTAGGGCTAGGATGAGGGCTAGGGTTTGTGTTAGGGTTAGGACTAGGATTAGGGCTAGGGATAATGTCAGGTCTATGGTTATGGTTAGGGATAGTGTTAGGGATAGGTTTAAGTTTATGTCTAGTGCTAGTGTTATGGTTAGTTTTAGGTATAGGTTTACTGGTAGGGCTAGTGTTAGGGTTCGGTTTAGTGTTAAGGTCAGGCTTTGACCTAGGGTCAGTGTAAGGGTTAGGTTTAGTGTAGGGGTCAGGTATAGAGCTAGGTTATTATTAGGATCAGAGTATGGGTTAGAGATTGGTTTGATTTAAGGTGTAAAGTTAGGGCTCAAATTAGATGAGGGTTAGGGTTAGGGTTAGAGTAATGGATAGAGTTACGTTTACAGTTCAGGTTAGGTTTAGAGTAATGTTTAAGGTTAATGTTAGGGATGGGGTTAGGGTTTGGCCTAGGGTTAGCATTTGGCTTAGGCTTATGTTTAGAGTAATCAATAGATTTAGTGCTAGTGTTATTGTTTAGGCTAAGGTTAGGATTAGGGCTAGGGTTTGGGTTACTCCTAGGGCTAGTGTTAGGGTTAGATTTAGGGTAAGTGTTAGGGTTTGAACTAGGGTTAGGGCTAGGGCGAAGGTTAGGTTTAATATCACGGCTACTGTTAGGATTAGGGTTAGGGTTAGTGTTATGGTTACGGCTAGTGTTAGCATTAGGGTTAGGGTTATGTTTAAGGTAATGGATAAAGTTAGAGCTAGGATTTGGGCTATGGTTACAGATAGAATTAGGGATAAGGTTAGGGTTAGGGTTAGAGCTAGGGTTAATGTTTAGAGTAAGGGTTAAAGTTTGAGCTATGGTTAGGGCTGGGCAAGCATTAGGTTTAGGATTTATGCTAGGGTTAGGGTTAAGGTTACGCTTAGGT
This sequence comes from Marmota marmota marmota, assembly GCF_001458135.2. Lineage (NCBI taxonomy): Eukaryota > Metazoa > Chordata > Mammalia > Rodentia > Sciuridae > Marmota > Marmota marmota. The sequence goes on along the minus strand of NW_026006098.1, from coordinate 97,321 downwards.
CTAGGTTTAGGGCTTGTATTAGGGCTAGGTTTTGTGTGAGATTTATGGCTAGTGTTAGGGCTATGGGTAATGTAAGACCTAGGGTTATGGTTATGGCTAGTTTTTTGGGTTAGGGTTACACATATGTCTAGTGTTAGGTTTAAATTTTGGGTTAGGATAAGGTTTAGAGCTAGGGTTTGTGTTAGGGTAAGTGTCAGTGTTCAGGTTAGCATTGGATTTTTGGTTAGGGCCAGAATTAAAACTAGGGTTGGGTCTAGGGGTAGGGTTAGTCTTTGCTTTAGGTTAATGGTTAATTTAGAGCTAGGGCTATGTTTTTGTATAGGACTAGGGCTAGAGTTATACCTATATTTAGGATTAAGTTTAGGTCTAGTGCTAGTGTTATGGTTAGTTTTAGGTTTAGGCTTACTGGTAGGGCTAGTGTTAGGGTTCGGTTTAGTGTTAAGGTCAGGCTTTGACCTAGGGTTAGTGTTAGGGTCAGAATAAGGGTAAGGTTTAGGCTGATGCTTCGGGTTAGGGTTAAAGATAGAGTGAGGGCTAGGGTTAGGACTAGTAATAGAGTTAGGGTTTGGGGCAAGGTAAGGATTAGGGTTAGAACTAGGGTAGCATTAGGGTGAGAGTTTGGCTTAGGATAAGGAATAGGTTTAGAGCTAGAGTTTGGGTTAGTGTTAGGGTTAGAGTTAGGGTAGGGTTAAAGCTAGGGTTGAGGCTCAGATTAGCACTAGGTTTTGTGTCAGGGTTAGGGCTGTGGCTAATGTAAGAACTAGCTTTACGTTTAGGGATAGTTTTAGGGTTAGGATTAGGGAAAGGTCTAGTGTTTGGGTTAGCTTTAGGGTTAGGGTGATGTTTAGAGCTAGGGTTATTTTTAGGGTCAGAGTCAGGGTCAGTATTAGTTGTAGGGATAGGGTTAGGACTAGGTGTAGCATTAGGATTTGGTTTAGGTTAAGGGTTAGGATTAGGGCTATAGCTCAGTTTTGTTTGTGGGCTATGGCTAGGGTTAGGGCTAGTGTTAGGGTGAGGTTTAGGTTTAGAGTTAGGGTTAGATTTAGAGTTAGGATTAGTTCTAGTTTTAGGACCATGACTAGTGTTAGGACTAAGTTCAGGGCTAGTGTTAGGGTTAGGCAATAGATAAGGTTGGTACTAGAAATAGGTCTAGGGCTAGAGTTAGGGTTAATCTTAGGGCTAGGGTTAGAGTAAGGGTTACAGTTAGCAATAAATTAGGTCTAGGGTTAGAGCTATGGTCACTGCTAGGATTAGGCCTAGAGTTAGGTCCAGGTTTAGTGTTAGTGATAGTGTTAGGTTTAGGGTTAGGGGAAAGGATGTGGTTATACCTACATTCAGAACTAGTGTGAGGGTTGAAATTAGGGATTGGGCTAGGGTTAGGTTTCGGGTTAGGGTTAAGGCTAGCTTTAGGATAGCTTAAGGATGAGGTCTCGTTTTTGTGTTACGTTTAAGGCAAGAATTAGGTAGAGTGCTAATGTCAGGTCTAGGGTTACGGTTAGGAATAATGTTAGGGTTAGTTTTATGGCTAGGTCCAGTTTAAGGGTTATGTTTAGGGTAAGAGTCAGGTTTAGAGCTAGGTGTGTTGTTAGAGTTAGTATCTTGTTCAGAGTTTCGGTTAGGTTTTGGTTTAGATTTAGGGCTCAAATTAGCATTAGGGTTAGTGTTAGAGTAAATGATAAGGTTAGGTTTAGTGTTCAGCTTAGGTTCAAGTAAGGTTAAGGTTAGTGTTAGCATTAGGATTAGGGTTAGGCCTAAATGGATAGGGTTAGATTTAGGTTTAGGACTAGGGTTAGTGTTAGGTTTTGCATAACTGATAGAGTTTCAGCTAGGATTAGGGCTATGGCAAGGGTTAGATTTATAGTTAGGTCTAGGGTTAGGTTTACAGTTAGGTTTAGTGTAGGTTTAGGGTTAGGACTAGGGTTAAGTTTACAGTTAGGCTTAGAGTAGATTTAGGTTTAGGGCTAGTGTTATCATGACATTTATAGTTAGGGTTAGGGAACAAAGCATAGAGGCCACACTGAGAACTAATTGAGTGTGTCAAGTTTCAAGCAGCGAGCACAAATCGTGTTTGATTTAGAGTTCCAACTGCATCTCTCTATATAAGGGAAAACAACGTGAAACCTAAAAATTCAAAGTGTTCCTGCAAATGAACGCTTCAACCTGAAAGAACAAAATTTTGGGGGGCCATGTGCGACTAGAGTACCGATCATTACCGCAAAGTATCAACAAGATCAGTTGAAAAAAAATATTTGCTGAGACTTCAATAAACTCAGAGTTCTGTAGAAGCCTGGGAAACGCTTTCAAATGAAAGTGTTTTTTTCTTTACTGACAAGTGCCTCTGCTTATCTCTACTTCAAGAGAAAAAAAAAAAGCAAAAAAGCATGGATATCTCACTGAGAACTAATTGAGTGTGTCAAGATTCAAGCAGTTACAACAAACCGTTCCAAATGCATTTTTCCCTATAGGGGAAAATGAAGTGAAACCCCAAATTTCAAAATATTCCTGCAATCGAAAGTTTCAACCTGGAAGCATGAATTTTGTGGGGGCCAAGTGCAACTCGATTACAGATTATTTCTGCCAAGTATCAACAAGATTGTGTGAAAAAATTTGTTGAGATTTCAACTCGGAGTTCTATGGAAGCTTGGTAAATGCTTACAAATGAAAGTGTTTTTTCCTTGCCTCTGCTTAAGGCTACTTCAAGAGGGAAGAAAGCATAAAGAGTGATCGGAGCACTAATTCAGTGTGTCAAGTCTCAAGCAGCTAGCACAAAGCTTGTTTGATATAGGGTTCCAACCACATGTTGGAAATGAAATGAAACCTAATATTCAAAGTGTTCCTGCAAACGAACACTTCAAACTAGAGGAAAAAAACTTTGGGGAGCAAATTGCAACTGGCGAAGTGCAACTTTCTTCAGCCAATCTTGTTGATACATGGCAGGAATGATTGGTATTCAGGATGCACTTGGCCCTTCAAATGCTTTCTTCTATGTTGACGTGTTCATTTGAAGGAACACTTTGAATTTTTAAATTTCCTTTTGTTTCCCCCTATAGGGACACAGGCAGCTGCAATTCTACATCAAACATGCTTTTTGCTAGATGGTTGGAACTTGACACACTGAATTAGTTCTCAGTGCACTCTGTATCCTGTTTTCCTTCTGGAAGTAGCCCTAAGCAGAAGCAAGGAAAAAATCCCTAACCCTAACCCTAACCCTAACACTAACCATAACACTGACCCTAGGCCTAATACTAACCATATCCCAAAACCTAACCCTAAGACTAACCCAAACACTAACCCTAACCCTAACCCAAACACTAAACGTAACCCTAACCCAAAAGCAAACACTAACACTAACCATTACTGTAAACCAAAAAACTAACCCTAAACCTAATAATAAACCTAACTCTAATACTCATCCTAACCCTAACCCTAAGCCTACACCTAAAACTAAAAAAAAACCTAACTCTAACCCTAACCCTAACTTTAACGCTAACACTAATTTTAACCCTAACTCTAATCCCAAACATAATCCTAACCCTAAACCTAATCTTACCCTAACCCTAAACCTAACCCTAACATTAAGCCTAAACCAAACCCTAACATTAACACTAACCCTTCCCTAACTCTAACCCTAACTATAACACTAACACTAATCCTAACCCTAACACTAACCCTAAACCTATCACAAACCCTAACACTAAATTTAACCCTAAGCCTAACGCTATTGCTAAAACGAACACAAACCCAACCACTAACCCTAACACTAACTTTAAACCTAACCCTAACCCTAACCATTACACTAACCCTAAACCTAACTCTAACCCTAAATCTAACCATAACCCTAACCCTAATCATAACTGTTACCCTAAGTCTAAACCTTACCCTAACCATATTAACCTTAAAATTAACCCTAACCCTAGCACTCAAACTAACCCTAATCCTAACCCTAACCTGAACATTAACCCTAACACAAACACTACCCTAACACTAACACTAACCCTAAACTTTACCCTAATAGTTACCCTAAATCTAAGCCTAGCCCTAACCCTAACACTAACCCTAACCGTAACACAAACCCTAACCCTAACCATAGCAAAACCCTAACCTAATCCTAACACTAACACTATGTTAATCCTAACCCTACCCTAACCCTAACTCTAACCATAAAACTAAACTTAACACTAACCCTAAACATAACCCTAACCCTAAATCAAACCCTAAAACAAAATCTAACCCTACCCCTACCCCTAACCTAATGCTAACCATAACTCTAACCCGAATCCTAAATATAACAGTAACCCTAACCCTAATAAAAACCCTAACCCTAACACAATTCCTAACCCTAACCGTAATACAAATGCTAATTGTTACCCTAAACCTAACACTAACCCTAACCCTACCACTAAACTTTACCTAACACTAAACTTAATCGTAACCCTAAACCTAACACTAACCTTAACCGTAACCCTAACCCTAACACTAACCTTAAATCTAACAATCACCCTAACCCTTGCAATAACCCTAACAATAATCCTAAAACTAAAACTTACTCTAAACTTAACCCTAATCCTAACTCTAACACTTACATTAACCCTAACCCTTACACTAGCTCTAACCCTAATCCTAACTCAAAACCTAACCCTAAAATGAACCTTAACCCTAACCCTAAACCTAACCCTAAAACTAACCATAACCTTAACACTAACCCTAACACTAACCATAACCTATCCCTAACCATAACCCTTAACTTAACACTATCCTAACCCTAAACATAATCCTAAACCTAAGCCTAACTCTAACCCTAAACCTAGCCCAAAATCAAACCCTAACCCTAATCCTTATCCTAATTATAAACCTAACCAATTCACTCACCCTAACCCTTACCCTTACCCTAACACTAATACTAACTGTAACACTAACCCTAACCCTAACCATAACAAAACCCTAACCTAATCCTAACACTAACACTATCCTAACCCTAACCCTACCCTAACCCTAACTCTAACCGTAAAACTAACCTTAACACTAACCCTAACCCTAACACTAACACTAAACCGAACCTTAACCCTAAATCATACAATAAAACAAACCCTACCCCTACCCTACCCCTAACCTAATGCTAACCATAATTCTAAACCGAATCCTAAATGTGACTGTAACCCTAACCCTAATAAAAACCCTAACCCTAACACAATCCCTAACCCTAACCCTAATACTAATGCTAACCGTTACCCTAAACCTAACACTAACCCTAACCCTAACCCTAACATTTACCTAACACTAAACCGTAACCCTAACCCTAACACTAACCCTAAATCTAACCCTAAACCAAACCCTTACAATATCCCTAACAATAATACTAACCCTCAAACTTACACTAAACTTAACCCTAATCCTAACCCTAAAACTTACACTAACCCTAACCCTTACCCTAACTCTAACCTTAATCCTAACTCAAACCCTAACACTAACCCTAAAATGAACCTTAACCCTAACCCTAAACCTAAACCTAAAACTAACTTTAACCCTAACACCAACCCTAACACTAACCATAACCTATCCCTTACCATAACCCTTAACTTAACATTATCCTAACCCTAACCCTAATCCTAAACCTAAACCTGAACCTAACACTAATCCTAACACTAACCCTTATCCTAATTCTAAACCTAACCCATTCACTCACCCTAACCCTAACCCTAACACTAATACTAACTGTAACTCTAACCCTAACCCTAACCCTAATCCTCACCCAAAACCTAACCCTAACTTTTAAAATAACCCTAACAATAATGTTAAACTGAACAATTACTCTAACCTTAACCTTGAACCTAAAACTAACACTTACCCTATCCCTAAACCTAACCCTAACCCTAACAGTAACCCAAACCCTTACCCTAACACTAACCCTAACCTAACACAAATCGTAACCCTAACCCTAAAATGAATCTTAACCCTACCCTAAACCTATCCCTAACCTAACCATAACCCTAACACTAACTTAAACTATAACCTAACACTATCATAACCCTAAACCTAACCCTAATCCTAAGGTTAGGATTAAACCCCTAAACCTAACACTAACTCTAACCCTAACCCTAAATCTAACACTAACACTAACCCTATTCCTAACCCTATACCTCGCCCTTACACTAACCCTAACCTTAATCCTAACACTAATTCTAACTATAAATATAACCCTAACCCTAACCCTCACCCTCACCCTAATCCTAACCCTAAATCTGATACTACCCCTAACCCTAACCCTTAAACTAACCCAACTCTAAACCTAAACCTAACTCTAACCCTAATGGCAACCATAACAGTAACCGTAACACAAACCCTAACCCTAACACAAACCCTAACCCTAACCCTAACCCTAACACTAACACAAACCCTCAACCTTATCCTAACAATAACACTAACAGTAACCCTAACACAAAACTAACCCTAACAATTAACACTAACCCTAAGCCTAACACTTACTCTAACCGAAAATCTAACCTTAATCCTAGAACTAAACCTAACCCTAACTCAAACATTACCCTAAATCTAACACTAACCCTAACCCTAACCCTAATCCTAACCCTTACCCTAACACTAAACCTAACCCTAACCCTCACCCTAAAACAAATCCTAACCCTAACCCTAACTCTAACACTAACTCTAACACTAACACTAACCCTAGAAATAAACCTAAACCTAACCCTAACCCTAAACCTAACACTAACCCTAACCCTAACACTAAAACAACCCTAACCCTAACCCCAACCCTAACTTTAACCCTAACACTAACCCTAACCCTAACCCTAACACAAACCTTAACCCTATTCCTAACTCGAATGCTAATCCTAACCCTAAGTCTAAACCTTACACTAACCCTATCCTTAAAACTAACCCTAACACTAATTCTAAACGTAAATCCAACACTAACCCTAACATTTACCCTAACACTAATGCTAACCATAAGACTTAAACTAACCCTAAACCTAACCAGAACCATTAACTTTAACCCTGTTACTAACCCTAACCCTAACCCTAACTATTAACCCTAACACAAACCCTAACCCCAAGACCAAACCTAACAGAAACACTAACCCTAACATTAACACCAACCCTAAAACTATCCCTAAACCTATACTTAACTCTAAATCTCACCATAAACCTAACCCTAACACTAACCCTAAGATTTACCTAACCCTAATTATAACCCTAATCCTAACACTTACCCTAACCCTAACACTAACACTAACCCTAAATCTATCCCTAAATCTAACCCTAATCATAACCCTAACACTAACCCTAACTCTAAACCTAATGCTAATCCGATCACTAACCACAAACCTAAACCTAATTCTAACCATAAAAATAACCTGAACCTGATCATTAACCCTAACAATGACCCTAAAACTAACAGTAACTACAACCCTTACTCCAACCCTAACCCTAACACTAACCCTAATATTAACACTAAATCTTACCCTAACACTAACCCTAACCCAAACTCGAACCCTAAACATAAAAATAAATCTAACCCTAACCCTAACACTCACCCTAACCCTAAATCTAAACCTAACACTAACACTAACCCTAACCCTAACACTCACCAAAACCCTAACCCTAAATTTAACTCTAACTCTAATCCTAACCGTAAGCCTAAACCTAACCCTAACACTAACCATAACACAAACCCTAAACCTAAGCCTAACTCTAACACTAATACAAACCCTAACCCTAAAGCTAACCCTAAACCTAACCCTAACTCTTACCCTAACCCTAACCCTAACTGTAACACTAACCCTAAGCCTAACCCTAACCCTAATATTAATCCTAACCCTAACCCTAACCATAATGCTAAACCTAAACCTAACACAAACCCTAACCCTAACCATAACCCTAAAACTCTCCTATCCCTAAGCTTAACCCAACCCTATCCCTAACCCTAAACCTAACAATACCCTAATGCTAAAATTAAACATAATCCTAAATCTCACCCTAACCCTAACACTAACCCTAACCCTTATCCTAAATCTAACCCTAACACAAACCTGTATCCTAAACTAACACTAACCATAACCCTAACTCTAAAACTAAGCTTAACCCTAACCCCAACCCTAAACCTAACTTGAAACTGAAATCTCATCCTAACACAACCCTAACCCTAAACCTTACCCTCACCTTACCCTAACCCTAACAGTAAACATAAACCTAACTGGAACTCTAACCCCAACACAAACAGAAACCTTAAACCTTAAACTAACACTAACCCAAACACTAACATAAACCCTAACCCTAACACGAACCCTAACACTAACTCTAACACTAACCCTAAACTAAAACCTAACAAAAACAATAACCCTAACAATAACCCTAACCTGAACCTGAACCCAATCCTTAACACTAACAATAACCCTAACCTTTTTATTTGAAGAGAGAGACAGAGAATATTTTAATATTTTTTTTTTTTTTTTACTTTTTGGCGGACACAACACCTTTGTTTGTATGTGGTGCTGAGGATTGAACCCAGGCCACATGCATGCCAGGCAAGTGTGCTACTGCTTGAGCCACATCCCCAGCCCAATAACACTAACCTTAACATTAACCACAACCATTACTCCAAACCTAACCCTAACAATCACCCTAACGCTCACCCTAACCTGAACCTGAACCCTAACCCTAACAATAACCCTAACCCTCACACTAATACTCACCCTAACTCTAACCCCAAACCTAACAGTAACCCTAAACGTAACTAATACTAACCCTGACCCTAACACTAAATCTAGTCCTAATCCTAACCATAAACTTAAACCTAACCCGAACCCTAAAGATAACACAAATCCTAATCCTAACCCTAACTCTTAATCTAACACTAATCCAAACACTAACACTAACCCTAACCTTAACCCTAACCATCTCATTAAACCTAAACCTAAGACAAACCACAACATTAACCATGACCCTAACCCTAACCTAACACTAACCCTACCCATAACCATAACCATAACACTAACCCTAAACCTAACACAAACCCTAACCATAACCATAACCCTAATCCTATCATAAACCTAACCCTAACCCTAATTAAACCCTACCCTAAAGCTAATTTTAAACCTAACCCTAAAACTTAACTTAACCCTAAACCTAACCCAAACCGTAACACTAACCCTAAACCTAAACATAAATCTAACCCTAACACAAACCCTTAACCTAACCCTAACCCTAACCTAACCCTCACCCTAATCCTAACCCTAACCCTAACACTAAACCTAACCCTAACTCAAATGCTAGCTTTAAACATAACACTAACTCTAACCGTTACGGTAACACTAACTCTAACCCTAAATCTAACCCTAACCCTAACACTAACCCTAAGCCTAACACTAACCTATAACTAATCCTAACCCTAACCCTAATACTAAACCTAACACTAACCCTAACACTAACCCTAACCCTAGCCCTAACCATAACCCTAAAAACCTAAATAAAACCCTAACCCAAACCATAACCCTAAACGTAACCTAACCCAAACCTAATCTCTTACCTAAAAGTAACACTAAACCTAACCCTGTCACTAACACTAACCTTAACCCGAATCCTAACACAAAACCTAACCCCAACCCTAACACTATCACTAACCCTAAACCTAACCCTAACACTATACCTAACACTAACCCTAACCCTAAATCTAAATTTAATCCTATTCATAACCCAACCCTAACCCTAAACCTAATCATAACACAACCCTGATAATAAACCCTAAACTTAACCCTAACCCTAACACTAACCTTTACACTAACCCTAAACCTAACTGTAACCCTAAATCTAAACCTAATCCTGTACCTAACCCTAACACAACCACTTAACCTAAACCTAACACAACCCCTTAACCTAAACCTAAACCTAACACAAACGCTAACACTAACACTAACACGAATCTTAATACTAATCTTAATACTAATCCTAACCCTAAACCTAACTCTTAAACTAACACTAACCTTAACCCTAAACTTTACCCTTACACTAACACTAATGCTAAACCTAACCTTAACCATAAACCTAAACCTAACTCTATCCCTAACACTAACACTAACCCTAAAACTAACCTTAACAGTAACACCATCTCTAACCCTAATCGTAATCCTAACACTAACCTTAAAAATATCCCTAAACCTAACATTATCCCTAACTCTAACTCTAACACTAACACTAACACTTAACCTATCCCTAAATCTAACACTAACCCTAGCCCTAAGATGAACCCTAATCCTACCCCTACCACTAACACTACCACTAATCCTAACCCTAACCCTACCACTAACCCTAAACCTAACCGTAACCCTAACATTAACACTAACCCTAACACTAATGCTTACCCTAACCGTAACACTAAGCCTAACCCTAATTCTAACGTGAATCCTAACACTAACAATAACCCTAACCCTTACCCTAATTTTAATCGTAACCCTAACATTGACACCAACCCTAACCCTAACATACTCTAACCCTAATCTTAACACTAACCCTAACCCTAACCATAATTCTAACACTAACCCTAACACTAACCCTAATCCTCGAATTAATCCCAACTGTAACCCTAACCTAACACTAACCCTAACCCTATGAAAACACTAATACTAATCCTAAACCTAACCTTAACTTAAACGCTAAACAAAACACTAACCCTAATCACTAAAACTAGACCTAACAATATCCCTAAACCTAAACCCTACCCTAATCATAATACTAACCAAAACACTAACCCTAATCCAAACACTAACCCTAACATTAAACCTAAACCTATGCATAACCCTAACCCAAACAATATCCCTAACCCTAACCCTAACACTAACACTAACCCTACACCTAACCCTAATGCTAACCCTAACCATAACCATAACCCTAAACTGAACCTGAAACCTAACCCTGACAATGAACCTAACACTAACACTAAACCTAACCCTAACCCTAACCCTAATATAACCCTAACCCTAATCCTAAACCTAACCTGAAAACTTACCATAACCCCAAACCAAATCCAAACCTTAAAGATAACCCTACAACTAACCCTAAATTTAACTCTAACACAAACCCTTACCCTAACCCTAACCCTAATCTAACCCTAAACCTAACACTAACCCTAACCCTAACTCAAATTCTAAATTTAACCCTAACACTAACTCTAACCATTACGCTAACCCTAACCCTAAAACTGACCCTAGCAGTAATCCTAACCCTAACATTAACCCTAAACCTAACACTAAACCTATTGCTACTACTAACCCTAACCACAACACTAACACTAACCCTAATACTTATACCAATTCTTACCCTAAAACTAACCCTAAACCTAACCCAAACTTGAAATCTAACCATAACAATAAATCTAACCCTAAACCTAACACTCACCCTAACCCTAACTCTAAACCCAACATTAACCCTAACCTTAACCCTAACACTAACCCAAACCCTAACCCAAACTTTAACCCTAATCCTAACCGTAAGCCTAAACCTAACCATAACACTAACCATAACACAAACCCTAACCCTAACCCTAACTCTAACACTAACACAAACCCTAACCCTAAACCTAAACCTAACCCTACCCTAATGCTAAATTAAACTTAACCCTAAATCTCACCCTAACCCTAACACTAACCCTAATCCTTATCCTAAATCTAACCCTAATACAAACCTGTATTTTAAACTAACACTAACCCTAACCCTAACTCTAAAACTAACCTTAACCCTAACCCTAACCCTAATCCTAACTCGAAACCATAATCTAATCCTAACACAACCCTAACCCTAACCCTTACCATAATATACCCTAAACCTAACTCTAACCCTAACCCGAATCCTAAGAGTAACCATAAACCTAACCGGGACTCTAACCTCAACACAAACACAAACCCTAAAACATAAACTGACACTAACCCAAACCCTAATCCTAAACCTAAATCTAACCCTAACCGTAAAACTAAATCTAACCATCACCCTAAGCCTAAACCGAACACTTACCCTAACACTAACCCTAACCCAAACCTAACACTATTCATAACCATAACTCTAACACTAACCCTATCCCTAACCCTAACACGAACCCTAACACTAACCCTAAACTAAAACCTAACACTAACACTAATGCTAACAATAACCCTAACCCTAACCCGAACCTGATCCTTAACACTAACAATAACTCTAACCTCTTATTAGAGAGAGAGAGAGAGAGAGAGAGAGAGAGAGAGAGAGAGAAATTTTTAATATTTATTGTTTAGTTTTCAGCGGACACAACATTTTTGTTTTATGTGGTGCTGAGGATCGAACCCAGGCCACATGCAGGCCAAGTGAGCGTGCTACTGCTTGAGCCACATCCCCAGCCCAATAACCCTAAACTTAACACTAACCAAAACCCTTACTCCAACCCAACCCTAACCCTAACACTAACCCTAACAATCACCCTAACTGTACCTAATCCTAATCCTAACCATAACCCAAAACTGAACCCTAACCCTAACAAGAAACCTAACCGTAACCCTCACACTAACACTCACCCTAACTCTAACCCTAACCCTAACACTAACACTAATCCTAATCCTAACCATAAACTTAAACCTAATCTGAACCCTAAAGATTACACAAACCCTAATCCTATCCTTCTTACCCTATCTCTAACCCTAACGCTAACCTTAACTCTAACCATATCACTAAACCTAAACCTAACACAAACCCTAACCTGCTGAACCTAACACAAATTCCAACACTAACCCTAACCATAACACTAACCCTAACACTAACCCTCACCCTAAACCTAAATATAACAGTGACCCTAACACTAACCCTCATCCTAAACCTAACACTAAACCTAACCCCAACTCTAATCGTATCACTAATTCTAACCATAACCATAACCCTAAACCTAACACAAACCCTAACTCAAACCCTAACACTAACCCTAACCCTAAATCTAACCCTAACTCTAAAATTAACCCTAAACCTGACCCTAACCCTAAAACTAACCCTAACTCTAATCCTAACCCTAATTCTTAGCCTAAAACTAACTCTAACCCTAACTCTAAAACTAACACTAATACTAAACCTAATCCTAACCCTAAAACTAACACTAACTCTAAACCTATCGTTAACCCTAACATTATACTTAACCCTAAGCCTAACCAAAACACTAACACTGAATCTAAAGCTAACCCTAACCCTAACACTAACACTAACACTAACACTAACCGAGCTGTAACCCTAACCATAATCCTAAAACTAACCCAAACCATAACCCTAACCATAACACTAACTCTATCCCTAAACCTAACCCTAGCAGTAACACTAACCCTAAACTTAACCCTAACCCTAATTTTAACACTAACCCTAACCCTAAAACTAAGACGAACCTTAACCCTAAACCTAACATTAACCCTGACACTCACACTAAACTAACACTAACACTGACTGTAACTCTAAACCTAACACAAGCCCTAACATTAACACAAACCCTAACCCTAACCCTAACACTAACACTAACACTAACCCTAACACAAATCCCAACACTAACAGTACTCCTAACACTAACCTTAAATCTAATGGTGAAACTAAAACTAACCCTAACCCTAACACAAACCCTAACCCAAACCCTAAAACTAAACCTAACCCTACCACTACTAACCAAAACACTATCTCTAAAGCTAACTCTAACGGTAACCCTAACATTAATCATATCCCTAAACATAGCGCTAAGCATAACACTAACCCTAACCCTAAACTTAACCCTATCATTAAACCTGTCTCTAAAAAAACATAACACTAATCCTAACCCTAACCCTACCCCATCCCAACCCTAATCCTAACCCTAACTCTAACCCTAACACTAACCCTAACACAAACCCTAACACTAACATTAACCCTAAACCTAACACAAATTCTACCCGTAACCCTAAACTCACACTAAACCTAAACTTAACCCTAACAGAAACCCTAACCCTAACACTAACACTAACTGTAACACTAACCCTAACCCTAACACTAAACCAACCCTAACCCTAACCCCAACCCTAACTTTAACCCTAACACTAACTCTAAACCTAACCCTATCTCTAACCCTAAACCTAACACAAATACTAACCCTACCCCAATATTAACCCTAAACCTAACCCTAAGACAAATACTAACCTTAACCCTAACCCTAAAACTAAACCTAACCATACCCCTAACCCAAACTCTAAACCTAATCCTAACAATAATCATAACAATAACTCTAAACCTAACCCTAATGCTTACCCTAACAGTAACTCTAACATTACCTAACCCTAACATTAGCCCTAACCCTAAACAAAACATAAAACTAACCCTAAACATAACCTTAAACCTAACACTAACCCTAACCCCAAAACAAATCCTAACACAATCTCTAACACAAACCCTAACCCTAACCCTAATACTAACCCTAAATTTAACCCTAACCCTATAAATAACCCTAATTCTAATCCTAAACATAAAACTTACCCTAACAATAAATATAAACCTAAACATAACCCTAACCCTAACCATAACACTAATCCTAACCCTAACCCTAACACTAATCCTATCACTAACCTAAACCTAATGCTAACCCTAGCACTAACCCTAAACCTAACTATAATGCTAACTCTAATACTACCCTAACTCTAGCCCAACCCTAACCCTAACTCTAACACTAAGCCTAACCTTAATGATAACCCTAACACTAACCCTAACCTTAAACATAAACTAAACACTAATACTAAACGTAATCCTAACCCTAACTCTAACCTTACCATAAACCCTATCCCTAAACATAACACAATCCCTAACCCTAACACTAACCATAACACTAACATTAACACTAACAAAAACCCTAACACAAACACTAACCCTAAACACAACCCTCACCCTAACACTAACCCTAACACTAACCCTGATACTAACTCTAACCCTAACCCTATCCCTCACACTAACAAAAAACCTAACCTTAACACTAAACCTAACAAAAAAAACCTAACTCTAAACCTAACCCTTTCCCTAACACTACCCTAACCCTAACACAAACCCTAACACTAACCATAACCCTAACCCCAGCCTAAACCTAACCCTAACCCTAACCTAAACTTTACCCTAACCCTAACCCTAAAACTAACCCTAAAACTAACCTCAACCCTAAATCTAATGATAACCCTAATACTAACCCTACATAAAACTTAACCCTAAATCTAACCCTAACACAAACCTTAACACTAAGCCTATACTGAAACTAACCCTAACCCTAATCTTAACCTGATTCCTAACTGTAACCATAACCCTAAACCTAACCTCAACCTCACCCTAACAGAAGCCCTAACACTAAGACTAACACTAACCCTAACCCTAACCCTAAACTTAACACAAACTCTATCCATAACCTAAACCTAACCCTTACACTTACCCTAATCCTAAGCCTAAGCCTAAGCCTAACCCTAACACAAAACTTAAACCTAACACTAACCCTAAAACTAACCCTAACACTAAACTTAACCCTATCCCTAACACTAACTCTAACACTAACCCTAACCATAATCCTAACACTAGCCCTAACCCCAAGAGTAACCTAACACTAATACTAACACTTAACTTATACCTAAACCTATCACTAACCCAAACCCTAACCCTAATCCTAACACTAACCCTAACACTAACACTAATTCTAACCCTAACCTAAGAGTAACACTAACCCTAAACCTAAACCTAACTCTAAACTTAACACTAACCCTAACCTTTACAATAACACTAACCCTAACCCTAACCCTAAACCTAACCCTAGCACTAAACCTAAACGGAACCCTAAACCCTACTGTAAAACTAACACTCACCTTTTGCCTAACATTAACCCTAAACCTATCCCTAAACATAACACTATCCATAACCCTAACCCTAACCCTAACCCAATCACTAACACTATCCCTAATCCTAAACCAAACCCTAGTCTTAAATCTAACTCTCACCCTAACCCTAACCCTAACACGAACCCTAACCTTAAACCTAACACTAAACCTAACCCTAAGCCTAACCCTAAACCTAACCCTAACAATAAATATAACCCTAACCCTAACCTGAATATTAACCTTAAGCCTATCTGTAACACTAACACTAACCCTAACCCTAACCCTAACTCTATCCCTAACCCTAATCCAAACTGTAAGCCCAACCCTAATACTAACCCTAACCATAACACAAACCCTAACACTAAGCCTAAAACTAACCCTAACCCTAACTCTAACACTAACCCTAACCATAATCCTAACCCTTACCCTTAACCTAACACTAAACCTAACCTTAACAATAACCCTAATCCTAAACATCACCCTAACCATGATACTAACCCTAACCCGAACCCTTAACCTATCACTAACCCTAACCTTAACCCTATCCCTAACACTAACTCGAACCGTAAGCCTAACACTACCCCTAACCCTAACCCTAACCCTAACCATAACATTAACACTGAGCCTAAACCTAACCCTAACACTAATGCCAACTCTAACCCTAACCTTTAATGTAACTGTAATTATATCTGTAAGTCTAACCCTAACCCAAACCCTAACTCAAATCCTAACCCTAACCCTGACCGTAATCCTAACTTTAAAACTAACCCTAACACTAATCCTAACCCTAACAATAAACCTAACCCTAACCATAACACTAACCCTAATGCTAACACTAACACTAACCCTAAACCTAAACCTATCTCTAACCCTAAAAATATCCCTAACCATAACACTAACCTTAATGGAAACCCTAACCCTAAACTTAACCCTAACACAAACCTTAAATCCAAGACAAATCCTTTCCCAAACCATAACCCTAAACTTAATCATAACCCTAACCCTTAACTAACCCTAACCCTAACCCTAACTCTAACATCAACTAACACTAACACTAACCCAAACCGTAACACTAACCTTAACCCCAAACCTAACCGTATCACTAACCTTAACAATAAACCTAACCCTCAACCTAACACTAACCCAAACCCTCACATTAACCCTAACCCTAACACAAAGCCTAACCCTAACGCTTAACCAAAACTTACAGTAACTCTAACCATAACCCTAACACTTACCCTAATCCTAAGCCTTATTCTATCTCTAACCCTAGTTCTATACATAACAGTAACTCTAACCCTAACCCTAACCCTAAAACAACCACTAACCCTAACCCTAAACTTAACACAAACCCTAACCCTAACCTTTACACTAACCCTAAAACTAGCCCTAACCCTAACCCTATCCTAACTCTTAAACTAAACCTAACCCTAACCCTTACCCTAACCCTAACCCTAACCCTAACCCTAACACTAACACTTACCATAACCCTAACCCTTACAAAAATTCTAACCCTAACCCTATTCTAACTCTTAAACTAATCCTAAACATTACCCTTACTCTAACACTAACCCTAACCCTAACACTAACACTAACCCTAACACTTTTCATAACCCTAAACCTAACCTTAAAAAAATTCTAACCCTAACCCTAAAACTAAAATTAACCCTAAACCAAACATAACCCTATCACTAAACCTAACCCTAATTTAAACCTAAACCTAACGCTAACCCTAACCCTAATCCTAACTTTAACACTAACTTAACCCTATCCCTAACACTGACTCTAACACTAATCCTAACCCTAACCCTAACACTAACCCTAACCTAAACCTAACACAAAACCTAACCCTAACCCAGACACTAACCCTAAAACTAAACCTAACCCTAACCCTTATACTAACACTAAAACTGACCCTAACCCTAACCCTAACATTATTCCTAAATCTATTCCTAAACCTAACACTATTTCTAATCCTATACCTAATCTAAATCTAACCCTAATCCTAAAACTAAGCCTAACCCTAACCCTAACCCTAGTTGTAACACTACGATGAACCATATACCTAAACCTAACCCTAACCCTACCCCTAACCCTAACCTAAACTTCACCCTAACCCTAAAACTAACCATAAAACTAACCTTAATCCTAAATCTAACGTTAACCCTGACACCAGGCCTTCCCAAAACATAAACCTGAATCTAACCCTAACACACACCTTAACTCTTACCCTAACTTAAACCTAAACCTAACCCTCACCTGAATCTTAACCGTTAACATAACCCTAAACCGAACCTTAACCCTTACCCTTTCAGATACCCTAACACTAACCCTAACTCTAACCCTAACCCTAACACTAACACTAACTGTAACCCTAATCCTAACCCTAACACTAACTCTATCTGTAACTCTAACCCTAACCCTTACACTTACCCTAATCCTAATTTTAACTCTAACCCTACCCTAAACCTAACCCTCCACGAAACCTAATACTAAACCTAACCATTACACTAACCCTAACACTAATCTTAACTCTATCCCTAACACTAACACTAACTCTAACACTAATCCTAACCATAACCCTAACACTAATCCTTACCCCAAACCTAATCCTATCACTAACACTAACACTAGACATATCCCTAAACCTATCACCAACCATAACCCTAATCCTAAACCAGACCCTAACTCTAACACTAACCCTAATTCTAACCCTAAACTAACAATAACACTACTCTAATCCTAAACCTAACATAAACTTAACACTAACCCTAACCCTAACCCTTACCGTAACACTAATCCTAACCCTGAACTTAACCCTAACATTAAACCTAAACTGAACCCTAACCCTAACTGTAACACTAACCCTCACCCTACGCCTAACATTAACCTTAAACCTATCTCTAACCCTAACACTATCAATAATCCTAAACCTAACCCTAACCCAATCACTAACACTAACCCTAACACTCACCCTAACCATAACCCTAATACAAAACCTAACCTTAACCCTAACACTAACCTTACCACTAACCCTAACGCTAACCCTAACCTTAATGCTCACCCTAACACTAACCATAACTCTAACACAACACAAGCACTAACCCTAATCCTTACCCACTAACACTAACTCTAAACCTATCCCTAACCCTAACACTATAATAAACCCTAACCCTAAACCTGACACAAACACTAACACTAAACCTAACCCTTACCATATTCCACATCCTAAACCTAAGCTTAAACCTAACACTCAATGTAAACCTAACACTAACATGATCACTAATTCTAACCCTAACAATAACACTAACCCTAATCCTAACCTTTAAAATAACCCTAACATGAATCTTAAACTTAACCATAACCCTACCTTTAAAACTAATCCTAACACTAACGATAACCCTAACACTAACACTAACACTAATGTTAACCCTAAAACCAACCCTAAACCTAACCCTAACCATAACCCTATCACTAACTCTATTTCAAACTGTAACCCTAACCCTAACTCTAACACGAACCCGAAGTCTAACCCTAACCCTAACCCTAACACTAACCCTAACCTGAACCCTAACACTAACACTAAGCGTAACACTAACCCAACCCTAACCCTAAACCTAACAATAAACCTAACCCCAAACATAATCCTATCGCTAATTCTAACCCAAACCATAACCCCAAACCTAACACTAACTCTAACCATAATCATAACCCTAACACTAACACTAACACTAAACGTAACACTAACCGTAACCCTAAGAGTAAACCTAACCCTAATCCTGTTACCTCTACCCTAACACTAACCCTAAACTTCATTCTAACACCAAGACTAAAATTAACCTTAACCCTAACTATACCCTTAATACTAACACTAACCCTAAGCCTAAACCTAATCCTAACACTAACCCTAACACAAAATTTAACACTAATATTAACCCTAACCCTACCATAAACCTAACTGTAACACTATCCTTAATAATAACCCTAAACCTAATCCTAACTCAAACCCTAAACCTAACCGTAACTCTAACTGTAACCTTAACACTAACCCTAATCCTAATCCTAACCCTTAACTTAACCCTAACATGAACCTTAAACTTACCCATAACCCTATATTTAAAACTAATCCTAACCCTAACCCTAACCCTAACACTAACACTAACGTTAACCCTAAACCCAACCGTAAACCTAACCCTAACCATAAAAACTATCACTAACTCTATTTAAAACTGTAACCCTAACTCTAACACGAACCCGAAGTCTAACCCTAACCCTAACCCTAAAACTAACACGAACCCAAAACTGAACCCTCACACTAACACTAACCGCAACACTAACCCAACCCTAACCCTAACCCTAACAATAAACCTAACCACAAACATAATCCTATCGCTAATTCTAACCCTAACCATAACCCCAAACCTAACACTAACCCTAACCATAACCATAACCCTAACCCTAACACTAACCCTAACTCTACCCCTAACCTTAACACTAACATTAACTCTAACTCTAAACCTAATCATAATCCTAACACTAAACCTAACCCGAATTCTAACCCTAGATACAACCCTAATCTTATTCGTAACCCTAACACTAACCCTAACTCTAACCCTAACACAAACCATAACCAAAACCCTAACTGTAACCATAACCCTAACCCTAATAACCCAAACCCTAACACTAACCTAATACTAACCCTAACACTAACTCTAAACCTAACTCTTACCCTAACACTAACCCTAACCATAACCCTAAAACTAACACTAACCATAAACCTGACCCTAAACCTACACATAACCCTAACCCTAACCCCAACCCTAATGCTAACACTAACTCTAAACCTATATCTAAACCTAACAATATAGTTAACCCTAACCCTAACCCTAACACAAACATAACCCTAACCCTAATACTAACACTCACCGTAACCTGAACCTTAACACAAACTCTAATTCTAACACTAACAGTAACACTAACCCTAATCCTGACTCTTACCTTAACCCTAACACTAACCCTATACTTAACATTAACCCTAACCCTAAAACTAGCCCTAACACTAACCCTAACCCTAACCCTAACCGTAAATCTAATCCTAACACTAAACCTAACACTAAATCTAACACAAGACTTAACACTAACATTAACCCTAACTCTATCCTAATTCTAACTGAAACCCTAACCCTAACAATAACCCTAACCCTAATCCTAACTCAAACGCTATACCCATCCCTAACACTAAATATAACCATAACCCTAACCCTTACCCTAAAACTAACCTTAACCCTAAACCTAACCCTATAACTAATCTTAACCTTAACCCTAACACTAATCATAACACTAACCCTAAACCTAATGCTAACTCTAAATCTGACTCTAAACCAATCCCGAACCCTAACAGTATAATAAAGACTAACCCTAACCCTAACATAAACACTAACACTAAACCTAACCCTAAACCTATCCCTCACCTTAACCGTAACCCTAACCCTAACACTCACCATAACCCTAAGCCTAGCACAAACACTAATTCTAACTTTAACACTTACCCAAACCCTAAACTTAACCCTAACACAAACCTTACACTTAACCCTAACCCTAACTTTAAAACTAACCCTAACCCTAAAACTTACCCTAAACCTAAATCTAAACCCAAACCTAAACCTAACCCTAAACCTCACCCTAACACTAACCCTAATGCAAACCATAACCCTAATTCTACCATGAACCCTAAGTCTATCCCTAACCCTAATACTAACCCTACCACTAACTCTAACCCTAATCCTAACACTAACACCAACCGTAACACTAACCCTAATCCTAACCCTAACAACAAACCTATCCCCCAAATTAATCCTATCGCTAATTTTAACCCTAAACTTAACCCCAAAGTTAACACAAACCCTAACCCTAACCATAACCTTAACACTAACTCTACCCCTAAACCTAACACTAACATTAACTGTAACTCTAATCATAATCCTAACACTAAACCTAACACTAATTCTAACCCTAAATATAACCCTAACCTTATCTGTAACCCTAACACTACCCTAATCCACCCTTCCACCCTTACACAAACCCTAACCCTAACCCTAAACCCCTAACCCTAACCCTAAGTAACCCCCTAACCCTAACACTAATCCTAACACTTAACCTAACACTAAACCTAAACCTAACCATTATCCTAACAAATACCCTAACCATAACCATAACCCTAACACTAACACTAACCATAAACCTAACCATAATCCTAACCATAACCCTAACCCTAACCCTAAAACAACCACTAATTTTAAACCTAATCCTAACCCTAATACTAACTCTAACTTATCCCTAACCCTAACACTATAATTTATCCTAACCTGAACCCTAACACAAACCCTAATTGAACACTAACACTAACCCTGAACTTAATCCTAACCCTCAGCTTAACCCTAACTGTAACCCTAAACGTAACCCTAACCATAAATCTAACCCTAACGTTAAACCTAAACCTAATTCTAACCCTAGACCTAACCCTAAACCTAACCCTAACACTAACCCTAACCCAAAATTTAACTCTAACAATAACCCTCACCCTAACCTCATCCTAACTGTAACCCTAACCCTAACAATAACTCTAACTCTAATCCTAACTCAAACCCTAAACCTAACCCTAACCCTAACCCTCACCCTTACCCTAACACTAAACTTAACCCTAAACCTAACCCTATCACTCACCTTAACCCTAACCCTAACCCTAACCAAAACACTAACCCTAAACTTAACTGTAACCATAACACTAACTCTAAACCTTTTCCTAACCCTAACACTATAATTAACCCTAACCCTAACCCTAAAAGAAACTCACACTGGAGAGAAGCCCTACAAATGTAAACCTAACCCTAACCCTAACACTCACCCTAACCCTAACCTTAACCCTAACACTCATCCTATCCCTAACCTTAACATGAAGCCTAATTCTAAACCTAATACTAGACCTAACCCTAACCCTAATCCTTACCTTAACCCTAACACTAACCCTAATCCTAACCCTAACCCTAAAACTAACCCTAAACCTAAATCTAACCCTAACATTAACCCTAACCCTAAAACTAGTGCAAAATTTAACACCCTAATCCTAACGTAATCCTAACCATAACCCTAACACTAACACTAACCCTAAACCTAAACCTAACTCTAATTCTAATACTAAACCTAAAACTAACCTAATCCTAAGCCTAATCCTAACTTTAACCCATACCCTAACACTAAACCGTAATAATAACCCTAACAATAACCTTAACCCTAACGATAAACAGAACTCTAACACTAACCCATAAATATTCCTAAACCTAACATGATCCCTAAACCTAACCCTTATCCTAATCCTGACACTTACACTAATTCTCACATTAACCCTAACCCTAGCCATTACACTAACCATGACCCTAAGAAGAACCATAACTATAAGCCTAACACTAATCCTAATCCTAACCCTAACCACAACCATAACACTAACCCTAACACTAATCCTAACCCTAACCCTAACACTAAAGTTAACCCTAATCTTAACACTAACCATAATGCAAACCCTAACACTAACACCAATACTAACCCTAAAACTAAATCTAATACTAACCTTAACCCAAACACAAACCCTAACACTAACACTAACTTTAAATCAAACCCTAACCCTAAACCTAAACAAAACCTAATCCTAACACTTACTCTAAACCTAAACCTTACCCTAACTCGAACACTAAAACTAACCCTAACCCTAACCATAACAATAACCCTAACATTAACCCTAATCATTCCACTAAGCCTGACCCTAACCCAAACCCTAACCCTATCCCTAACACTAACCCTAATACTAACCCTTACACTAATCCTAACCCTAACCATAAACCTAAAAATAACCCTAACTGTAACCCTAATCCTCACCCTAACCCTAATTCTAACCCTAAAACTAACACTAACCCTAACCCTAAACATAAACCTAAACCTGAACCTAACTAGAACCCTAACCCAAACACTAAAAGTAACCCTAATCCTAACCCTAATCCAAACACTAACCGTAACTTTAACCCTAACATTAAACCTAAACCTAACACTAACCCTAACCATAACACTAACATGAACCCTACCTTTAACACTAACCCTAACTTAACTATAACCCTAACACTAACACTAACCATAACACTAACATGAACCCTAACTTTAACACTAACCCGAACCCTAACACTAACCATAACCATAACCATAACCATAAAACTAACCATAATCCTAACACAAAACCTAACCCTAACCCTAACACTAACCCTAACCATATTTCTAAATTTAACAACAACCCTAACCCAAACTATAACCCTAACTTTTACTTAATCCTATCACTAACGCTTACCAAACCAAACCCAAATTTTAACACTAACACGAACCCTAATTCTAACCCTAACTGTAACCCTAACACGAACTCTAAACCTAAACATACCACTAAGCCTAACCCTCACCCAAACCATAACTGCAACCCTAACACTAACCCTAAAACTTAACCTATCCCTAAACCTAAGAGAAGCCCTAACCCTAAGTCTAACACTAACCCTAACATTAACCCTAACCCTAACTTTAACCCTAAACTTAATCCTAACCCTAACCCTAACCCTAAACCTAACCTAAACCTAACCCTCACCATAATGCTATCCCTAAATCTAACAATAACCCTAACCCTAACACTAACATTAACCCTAAACCTCATTATAACCCTAAACCAAACACTAATGCTAACACTTTCCCTAACACTAACCCTAACCCAAAACCTAAACCTAAACCTAACACTGAACCTAAGCCTAAACCTAACACGGACCCTAACCCTAACCCTAACCCAAACCGTAACCCAAATTCTAACACTAACCCTAACCCTAACCTATGCTAAACCTATCCCTAAACGTAATCCCTATCCTAACCGTAACCGTAAACCTATACATAACCATTTCAGTAACCCTAACTCAAATGCTAAACCTAACCCTTAACCTAAATCCAACACTGTTTAACCCTAACCCTAAAACTAACCCCCCAAATACCTAACAAAAACCCCTAACCTAACCATAACCCGAACATTAACCCAACCCTAACCCTAACCCTAACCTAACACTAACCCTAATCCTAAACCTAACCTTATCACTAATCCTAATTCTACCCCTAATGCTAACACTAACCCTAACCTAACCCTAACCCTAACCATAACACTTACCCTAACACTAACTCTAACCCTGTCACGAACCCTAAACCTTATCCTAACCCTAACACTAACCCTAAACGAACCTTAACAATAACCCTAAAACTAAGCCTAACACTAACCCTAACCCTAACCCCAACACTAACCATATCATTAACCCTAACCTTAACACTAAACCTATCACTAACCCTAACCCTAACTCTAAGACTAACCCAAACACTAATTCAAATCCTAATCCTGAACCCTAACCATAATACTAAACTAACCCTTACCCTAACCCTAACCCTAAACCTAACCCCATCACTAAACCTAATGTTAACAATAACATGGAATCTAACCCTAATCATAACCGTAAGCCTAACACTAACACTAAACCTAACAGTAACCCTAACCCTAACATTAATTCTAAAATTAACCCTATGCCTAAGCCTAAGCCTAACACAAAGCTTAACCCTAACTTTAATCTAACCATAATGCTTATTCTTACCTAACCCTAAAACGAATCCTAAATCTAACACTAACACTAACCATAACCCTAATATGAAATATAACCTTATTCATACCAGTAAACCTAACCCTCTCCCAGTTCCTATCCCTAACACTAACTCTAACCCCAACCTTAACCCTAACCCTAATACTAACACTAACTCTAACACAAACCTAACACAAACCCTAACCCAAACCATAACCCTTAAACAAACCTAACCCTAAACCTTACCTAACCTTAACCCTAAACCACACAATAACTGTAACCCTAACCCTAAACTTAAAACTTATCTGAAACCTAAGCCTAACCCTAACTCTAACACAAACCCTAAATCTAACCCTACCCTAACCCTCACCCTAACACTAACCCAAACTCTAACCCTAACTCAAACACTAACCCTAACACTAACCCTAAAACTAACACAAACACCAACCCTAACACTAACCTAAACCTAAGATAACCCTAACCCTAAACATCACCCTAACTTAACCCAAACCCTATCCCTAACCTAACCCTAAATTTAACCCTAACACAAACCCTACCCCTAACCCCAAACCTAACACTAACCTTAACCCAAAACCTACACCTAATACTAACCCTAACCCTAAATCTAACCCTAACCCTAACCCTAATACTAACCCTTAACCTCATCCTAACCCTAACCCTAACCCTAAATCTAACCCTAACATTAACCCAAAATTAACTCCAACCTAAACCTTACAATAATTTTTACCATATCCCTAACACTATCAATAACACTAACCCTAACCCTAAACCTAACCTTAACACAATCCTAACCCTAACCCTTATCCTAACACAAAACCTAACCCAAATCATAACCCTAACTCTAACATAACCCTAACGCTAACACTTACCTAAACCTAACCCTAATCCTAGCCTTAACACTAATTTTAGGCCTAACACCAAACCTAACCATAACGATATCACTAACCCTAACCACAACCAAACCATAACCCTAACACTAAACCTAAACCTAATTCTAACTCTAACAAAAACACTAACCCTAACCCTAAATCTAAACCTAACCCATACACTGATACTAACACTAACCGTGCACCTTAAACAAACCTTAACCCAAACCATAACCCTGAGCGTAACTTAAGCCTAACACTAACCCTTACCTAAACCTAACTCTAACCAGAACCCAAACACTAAACCTAAACCTAACAATAACCATAACCCTAACACTAAACCTAAACCTAACCTTAAACCTAACACTGTCAACATAACCCTACCCATAACTTTAATGCCTTCCCTAACCCTAAACCTAACCTGAACCCTAAATGTAACCCTAACTCTAAACCTAACCCTAACCCTAATACTAACAGTAACCATAACCCTAACCCCAACCCTAACACTAAACCTGAACCTAACCCTAAACCTAAACCGAACATGAACCATAACTCTAACCTAAACCTAAACCTAACTTAACCCTAACCGTAAACCTAACTCTAACTCTAACCTTAATCCTTACCCTAACCCTAACACTATCTCGAACCCTAACTCTAAACCTAACCATTAAACAATCCCTGACCTAACCGTAAACCTAACAGTAAACCTAAACGTAACCCTATCCCTAAACCTAACACTAACCCTAACACTAACTCTAAATCTAACTCTAACCCTAACCATAACTCTACCCTTAACACTAACCAAAGGCTAACATTAACACTAACCATAAACCAAACAATAATCCTAATTCTAACTTAACCCAACCCTAAGCCTTACCTAACCCTAACCCTAACCCAACCCTAACACTAACCCTAACACTATCCCTAACCCTAATCCTAACACTAACCCTACCCACAATCCTAACCCTATCACTACCCCTAAACCTAACCCTAAACCTAATAAGAACCCTAACACTAAACCTAACACTAAAACTAACCTTAACAATAACCCTAACCCTAACCCTAATGCTAATCCTATCTCTAACTATAACCCTAACCCTAACACTAAATCTAACACTAATCTTAATCCTAAACCTAATCCGAACCCTAACCCTAACTGTAACTCTCCCTAACCCTAATTCTAAACATAATACAAACCCTAAACCTAACCCTAACACTAAAACTAATCCTAACCCTAACACTAACCCAAACACAAACCCTAACATTAACCCTAACTGTAACTCTAACCCTAACCCTAATTCTAAACATAATACAAACCCTAAACCTAACCCTAACACTAACGCTAATCCAAACCCTAACACTAACCCAAACACAAATCCTAACATTAACCCTAACTGTAACCCAAACCCTAATCCTAACCTGAACCCTAAGCATAACCCAAACCCAGACACTAACCCTAACCCTACCCCTAACCCTAACCCTAACTCTAAAACTAACACTACACCTAACACTAACCATAAAACTCACAATAACCTAACCCTAACCCTACCACGAATCCTAAGACTGACCCTAAACTTAACTCTAAACATAACCCCCAAACTAATCCTAACCCTAACCCTAACACTTACCATATCACTAACCCTGACCCTAACCCTAAACAAAACCATAACCATAACCCTAATATAAACATAATGCTAACCTTACCTAACCCAAAGAGTAACCCTAACCCTAAAATTAAACCTAACACTCACCCTAACCCTAAACCTTAGCAAGAACCCAAACACTAAACATACCAGTAAACCTAACCTAAACTAAACCCTAAATCTAAACCTAACCCTAAACTTAAGCTAATCCTAACATTAACAATAACACTAAACCTAAACCTATCACTAACACTAATTCTAACTCTAAACCTAAAACAAACCTTAACCTAAAAAATAACATTGACTCTAACCTAACCCTAACTCGCAGACTTACCTAATTTTAAGCCTAAGCCTAATCCTAACACTAAACCTAACACTAATCCTAAACCCAACCCTAATCCTAACCCTAACTCTAACCCTAACAAGAAATTTAATCCTAACCCTAACACTAAAGCTAACCCTAACCCTAACCCTAACACTAACACTAACACTAACCCTAATGCTAACACTAACCCTAACCCTAACACTAACCCTAACACTAACCTTAAAGCTATACCTTATTCTAAAACTAACCTAAACCTAACCCCCAAACCTGACCCTAAATCTGAACCTATCCAAAACCCTAACACTTACCCTAACCCTAATCATAACCCTAACCATAACCCTAATGCTAAACCTAACTGTAACACTAACCCTAATCCTAACCTTAACACTAAACTAACCCTAACCCTAACTCTAACACTAACCCTAAACTTTCCCGTAAACCTAACACTAACCCTAAACCTAACCCTAAACATTATGCTAACCCTAAGAGTAAACTTAAACATAACCTTATCCTTAATACTAACACTAACCCTAGTCCTAACCCTAACACTAACACAAAACCCAACTCTAAAACTAACCATAACCATAACCCTAACTCTAACTCTAAACCTAGCACTAACCCTAAAATTTACCCTAAACCTAAGACTTATGCTAACACTAACCCTAACCCAAAACCTAAACCTAACACTGACTCTAATCCTAATTCTAACCCTAACCATAACACTAACTCTAACCCTAACAGTAACCCTACACCCAACACTAACCCTAACCCTAAACCAAACATGAAACCTAACCCTAACCATAACACTAACCTTAACCCTAACCGAAAATCTAAACTTATCACTAACCCTAACCCTAACACTAACCTAAACCTATCCCAATGCCTAATACTACCCCAAACTTTAGACTTAATCCAAACACGAATCTTAACCCTAACCCTAACACTAACACTAAACCACTCCCTAACCCAAAAACTAACCTTAACCCTAAGCCTAAACCTATCACTTATCCTAACCCTAAACTTCACCCTAACTCTAACCCTCAACCTAAACCTAAACCTAACACTAACGGTAACCTAAAACTAACACTAACCCTAACCCTAACACTAAACCTAATGTAACACTAAACCTAACCTGATCACAAACCCTAATCCTAAATTTAATCATAACCATAAGACCAAAATATAACACTAACACAAACCCTAACCTTAAACCTAACACTAAACATAAACCTGACACTAACCCTAACCCTAACCCTAACAATAAACCTAACACTAACCCTAAACCTAACTCTAACATTATTCTAAACCTAATCTTATCCCTAACACTAACCCTAAGCCTCACCCTAACACTAACACCAACACTAACCCTAACCCTAACCGGAAACATAACCCTAACCCTAACCTTAAGCCTAGCCCAACCCTAACCCTAAACCTAACCCTAAACCTAACACTAACATTAACCCTAAAACTAACACTAACCCTAACCCTAACACTAACGCTAAACCTAACCAAAAATCTAACACTAACACTAACCTTAACCATTACAATAACCCTAAACTAACACTAATACTAACACTAACCCAGATTGTAACCAAACCGTAACCAAAACTTAACCTAATCCAAAACCTAACCCTAACTGTAAAAGTAACCCTAACCCTAACTTTGAATCTAACACTAACCCTAAACCTAACCCTAACACTAACTCTAACCCTATCCGTAACCCTAACACGAACCCTAAGCCTCACACTAACCCTAAATCTAACCCTAAATCTAACCCTAACTGTAACACTAAACCTAACCCTAACACTAACCCTAAAACCAACACTAACCCTAACACAAACACTAAGCATAACCTAACCTAAAACATAATACTAAACCTAACCCTTATATTAACCCTAATCCTAACCAAAAACATAACTAACCCTAGCTCTAACCCTAACACAAACACAAATTGTAACAGTAACACTAATCAAAACCCTAATCCTAACCCTAACACTAACCCTAACACTAACCCTAAACCTAAACCTAAACCTAATACTAATTCTAACCCTAACACTAACACTAACACTAAACCTCACGTTAACCCTAACACTAACACTAACCCTAACCCTAAACATAACCTAACACTAACCCTAACATGAACACTAATCCTAAACCTAACCCTAAACCAAACACTAACACTAACCCTAAACCTAACCCTAAAACTAACACTAACACTAACCGTAAACCTAACTAAAAACCTAACACTAACCCTAACCCTAACACTAACACTAAAACTAACACAAATTGTAACTGTAACCAATAACCAAAAACCTAAACCTAACCCTAATCCGAAACCTAACCTCAAACCTAAAACTAACCCTATCCCTAACTTTAACACAAACCCTAAACCTAATTCTATACCTAAACCTAACACTAGCTCTAAACCTATTCCCTAACCCTAATACTAACCCTAAGCCTCACCCTAACACTAACCCTAACCCTGTCTCTAACCCTAATCCTAAACCAAAACCTAACCCTAACACTCACCCTAATCTTAAAAGGAACCCTAACCCTAAACCTAACCCTAAACCTAAAACGAACACTAACCATAAACCTAACCAAAAACATAATACTAAACCTAACCCTAACCCTAACCCTAACTATAATCACAACCCTAACCATAACGTAACACTAAACGTAACCCTAAATCTAACGCAAACCCTAAACCAAACCATAACCATTACCCTTACCTAAACCTAACCCTAACCCTTACCTAACCCTAAACCTAAACCTAACACTAAACCTAACTCTATCCCTAACCCAAATGTTAACACTAAATATTACCCCAATGCTAAACTAATCACTAAACTTAACACTAAACCTAACTCTAAACCTAACACTAACTTTAACCCTAAACATAACCCTAATTGTAACCCTAACCCTCACCCTAAGTGTAAGGCTAAAACTATCCCTAACTCTCTAATTGTAAGCCTTACTATAACCTTATTCCTAATCGTAACCCTAACCCTAACCCTAACACTAAACCTAATCCTAACCGTAACCCTAAACTTCACCTAAACCTAACCCTATCCCTAAATGTAACCGTAAAATACACCTAACCCTAAACCTAACCCAAACCATAAGCCTAAACCTAACACTAACACTAACTGAAACCCTAACACTAAACCTAAACCTAACTATAAAATCTAGGGATAACAGGAACATACCTCAATATTGTAAAAGCAATCTATGCTAAGCCTCAGGCTAGCATCATTCTGAATGGAGAAAAATTGAAGGCATTCCCTTTAAAATCTGGAACAAGACAGGCATGCCCTCTCTCACCACTTCTGTTCAACATATTTCTCGAAACACTGGCCAGAGCAACTAGACGAAAGGAATTAAAGGCATAAAAATAGGAAAAGAAGAACTTAAATTATCACTATTTGTAGATGACATGATTCTATACCTAGCAGACCCAAAGGGTCTACAAAGAAACTATTAGAGCTAATAAATGAATTCAGCAAAGTGGCAGGATATAAAATCAACACGCATAAATCAAAGGCATTCCTGTATATCAGCGACAAATCCTCTGAAATGGAAATGAGGACAACCACTCAATTCACAATATCCAATCTTGATGATACTTGGCGGTAAGGATTAGTACACAAATCCCACTTGGCCCCACAAATTTCGTTCTTCTAGGTTGAAGCGTTCGTTTGCAGTAAGAGTTTGAAATTTTAGGTTTCACTCTGTGTTCTCCCATATTGATAGATGTAGTTCTAACGCTAAGACAAACACGGTTTTTGCTCGCACCTTGAAACGTGACACAATAAATACTTCTCAGTGCTATCTGTACACATTGTTTCCTTTTGAAGAAGCCCACAGCAGAGACTGGGGAGAAACACTTTCCTTTGAAAGCCTTTGACAAGCTTCCAAAAAACTACGAGTTTCCTGAAATCTCAGAAAACATTTTTTCACCCAATGTTGATGATACTTGGCGGTATAGATCAGTACACAAATCCCACATGGCCCCTCATATTTTGTTTGTCTAGGTTTTAGCGTTCCTTTGCAGTAACAATTTGAATTTTTAGGTTTCACTCTGTTTTCTCCTATATTGATAGATGTAGTGGGAACTCTAAATCAAACACGATTTTTGCTCACAGCTTGAAACGTGACACAACAAAGTACTTCTCAGTGCTATCTGTACACATTGTTTCCTTTTGAAGAAGCCCTCAGCAGAGACTGGGGAAAAACACTTTCCTTTGAAAGCCTTTGAAAAGCTTCCAAAAAACTACGAGTTTCCTGAAATCTCAGAAAACTTTTTTTACCCAATCTTGATGATACTTGGCGGTAAAGATCAGTACTTAAATCCCACTTGGCCCCACAAATTTGTTCTTCTAGGTTGAAGCGTTCGTTTGCAGTAACAGTTTGAATATTTAGGTTTCACTATGTGTTCTCCCATATTGATAGATGTAGTTGGAACTCCAAATCAAACACGGTTTTTGCTCGCAGCCTAAAACGTGACACAATAAAGTAGTTCCCAGTGCTATCTGTACACATTGTTTCCTTTTGACGAAACCCTAAGCAGAGACTGGGGATAAACACTTTCCTTTGAAAGCCTTTGACAAGCTTCCAAAAATCTACGAGTTTCCTGAAATCACAGAAAACATTTTTTCACCCAATCTTGATGATACTTGGCGGTAAAGATCTGTACACAAATCCTACTTGGCCCCCCAAATTTCGTTCTTCTAGGTTGAAGCATTCCTTTGCAGTAACAATTTGAATTTTTAGGTCACTCTGTTTTCTCCTATATTGATAGATATAGTTGGAACTCTAAATCAAACACGGTATTTTAGGGTTAGTGTTTGGTTAGGGATACTGTATTTGTTATGGTTAGTGTTAGGGTTAGACTGAGAGGTCCTGTTAGGGAGAGGGTTAGAGTTAGTGTTATGATTATGGTTAGATTTAGGGTTAATGTTAGAGTTAGTATTAGTGTTTGGGTTAGGTTTAGGGATAGTGTGAGTGTTAGTTTTAGTGTTTAGTGTTAAATTAGGGTAATGGTTAGGGTTAGGGTTAGTGTTATGTTTGGGTTAAAATTAAGATAACTGTTATGGTTAGTGTTAGTGTTAGTGTTAAATTTAGGTTTAGGTTAAGGGTTAGTGTTAGGGTTAGGTTTAGGTTTAAGAATAGTGTTAGGGTTAGAGTTAGGGTTCATGTAAGTGTTAGGGTTAATGTTAGTGTTAGTGCTGGGTTAGGGTTAAGTTAGGGTTAGTGTTAGTGTCAGGGTGTGGGTTCGTGTTAGAAATAGTGTTAGGGTTATGGTAATTTTAGGTTTATTGATAGGGTTAGGTTTAGGTAAAGGTTATAATAAGGTTATGTTTAGAATTAGGGTTAGGTTTAGTGTTAGGATTAGGGTTATTGTAAGTGTTAGACTTAGGGTAATTGTTGTGTTTAGGGTAAGGGTTAGGTTTAGTGTTTTCAGTTAGGGTGATTGTTAAGGATAGGGTTAGTGTTAGGGTTAGGGTTAGGATTATGTTTTGGGTTAGGGTTACGTTAAGGGTTAGTGTTAGGATTAGGGTTTGGGTTTGTGTTAGGGTTAGGGTTAGGGTTAGGGTTGGATTAGGTTTATTGTTAGGGTTAAGGTAAGTGTAGGGTTAGTTTTAGGGTTAAGGGTAGGATTAGGTTTAGTGTTATGGTTATGGTTAGGGTTAATGTTAGGTTTAGCATTAGGGTTACGGTTAGGTTTAGTGATAGGTTTAGGGTTGGGATTAGAGTTAGTGTTAGTGTTAGTGTTAGGGTTAGGGTTACATAAGGATTAGGGTTAGGATTAGATTAGGTTTTGGTTTATCATTTGGATTAAGGTCTTAGTTCAGGTTAAGGATTGGGTTAGGAATAGGGATACGGTTAGGGTTAGGGTTAGTGTTAGGGTTAAGGTTGGGGTTGGGGTTCGTGTTTGAATTAGGGTTAGGTTTAGGACTACAGTTTGGGTTACTGTTAGAGAATGGGTGGGGTTATTGTTTGATTTTGGGTTAGTGTTAGTGGTAGGGTTAGTATTAGGGTTCGGTTAGGGTTAGGGTTAGGATTAAATTAAGAATAGATTAAGGATAGGGTCAATTTTAGGGCTAGGGTTAGTGTTAGGGTTAGTGTTAGTTTATGGTTAGGGTTAGGTTTTGTTTAGGTTTACAGTTAAAGTTAGGGTTAGTGATAAGTTAGTGTTAGGGTTAGGGTTAGGTTGAGGTTTAGGGTTAGGGTTAGTGTTAGGGTTAGGGTTAGGGTTAGAGTTTCTGTTATTGTTAGGGTTAGGGTTATCGTTAGGGTTAGATTAGGGTTATTGTTAGGGTTATTATTAGTGTTTTGGTTAGGTTGAGTGTTAGGGTTCGTGTTAGGTTTAGGTTTATCGTTAGGATTAGGGTGAGAGGTCCTGTTAGGTTTAGGGTTTGGGTTACAGTTAGGGTTAGTGTTAGAGTTAGTATTAGTGTTTTGGTTAGGTTTAGGGTTATGGTTAGTATTAGTTTTAGACTTAGGCTTAGAGTTAGGGTAAGGTTTAGGGCTATGTTTAGGTTTATGAAAAGAGTTATTTTTATTCTTAGGGTTAGAGTTAGGTTGAGATTTAGGGTTAGGGTTAAGTTTAGTGTTAGGGTTGTGGTAGGGTTTGTGTTATGATTAAGGTTAGGGTTAAGTTTAGGGTTATGGTTACAGTTAGGATTCGGGTTAAGGTTATGGTTTGGGTTAGAATTAGGTTAGGGTTATGGTTATGGTTAGGTTAAGGGTTAGGCTTAGTGTTAGGCTTAGGGTTAGGATTACGGTTACTGTTTGCTTTAGGTTTATAATTAGGTTTAGGGTTAGTGTTGGGGTTAGGTTAGTGTTAAGGTTAGGGTTAGGTTTCGAGTTAGGGTTAGGGTTAGGGTTTTTGTTAGGTTTAGGTTTAAGATTAGGGTTAGGGTTAGTGTTAGAGCTTAGTTAGGGTTACAGTTTGGGTAAGGGTTAGGGTTGTATTTAATGTTAGGGTTACGGTTAGGGATAGGTTTAGTGTTATGTTTAGGGTTATTATTAGGGTTCAAATTAGGGTTATTTTAGTGTTTGTGTTAGGGATTTGGTTATGGTTAGGTTTCAGTTTAAGGTAGGGTTAGTTTTATAGTTAGGGTTAATGTCAGAGTTAGCCTTGGTGTTAGGTTTAGTGTTAATATTAGAGTTAGGGTTTGTGTTAGGGTTAGGCTTGAGGCTAGAGTTACGATTAAGATTATGGTTAAAGACAGGGTTAGTGTTAGGTTTAGGGTTAGTGTTAGGGTAAGGGTTAGTGTTAGGGTTACGATTAGGTTTAGTTTAATGTTAGAGTTAGGGTTAATGTTAGTGTTATTACATTTAGCGTTAAGTTTAGGGTTAGGTTTAGGGTTAGTGTTATGGTTAGGGTAAAGTTTAGTGTTAGGGTTAGTGTTAGTGTTAGGGTTAGGGTTAGGTAAGGGTTAGGGTTACGGTTAGGTTTCGGTTAGGGTAAGGGTTTGGGAAAGGGTTTGTGTTAGGGTTAGGGATAGAGTTAGGGTTTCTGTCAGGTTTAAGGTTAGGGTGTGCATTTCTGTAAGGTTTAGTGTTATGGTTAGGTTTAGGGTTCATGTTAGGATTAGGGAAAGATATAGGTTAGGGTTAGGTGTAAATTTTTGGTTAGGGTTACTGTTAGTGTTACTGTTAGGGTTACGGTTAGGGTTAGGGTTAAGTTTAGGATTAGTGTTTCACTTAGGGTTACAGTTAGGCTTAGGGTTTGTATTAGAATTATAGTTAGAGTTAGTGTTAGGATTAGGTATAGGGTGAGATTTAGGGTTAATGTTAGGGTAAGTGTTAGGGTTAGGGTTACTTTTAGGGTTAGAGTTAATGTTAGAGTTAAAGTTATAGTTAGGTTTAGGGTTAGTGTTAGGGTTAGTGTTACAATTAGGGTTAGCGTTAGGTTTGGAGTTTGCTTTAGTGTTAATGTTAGGGTTAGGGTTAGTGCTAGGGTTAGGTTTAGGGTTTGTGTTAGGGTTATGTTTATGGTTACAGTTAGGATTAGGGTGAGGTTTGGGGTTGTAATTAGGATTAGTGTTAGTTTTAGGGTTAGAATTAAGGTTAGTGATATGGTTATGTTTAGGGTTAGTGTTAGTTTTAGAGTTAGGGTTAGGTAGGGTTAGTATTAGGGTTAGGGTTAGGTTTAGTTTTAGTGTTAGGTTTTCAAATAGAAATATGGATAGAGTTAGGGTTAGGGTTAGGGTTAGTGTCAGAGTTAGGATCAAGTTAGGGTTAAGGTTTTTTGAAGGGAAACGGTTAGGGTTAGTGTTAGTGTTAGGGTTATATTTAGGGTTAGGGTTAGTTTTAAGTTTAGGGTTAGGGTTACGGTTAGTGATAGTGTTTTGGTTAGGTTAGGTATAGGGTTGATGTTAGGTTTAAGGTTAGATTTAGGGTTAGGGTTAGTGTTAGGGTTATGGTTAAGGTTCATGTTAGGGTTAGGATTAAGGTTAGTGTCATGGTTAGGGTTAGTGGTAGTGTTAGGTTTAGGGTTACAGATAGGGTTAGAAATAGTGTTAGGGTTTGTGAGAGGTTTAGGGTTAGTGTTAGGTTTAGGGTTAGGGTTTATGTTAGTGTTACTGTTAGGGTTAAACTTAGTGTTTTGATTAGTGTTAGGGTTAGGGTTAGGGTTAAGATTAGTGTTAGTGTTATGGTTAAGGTTAGGTTTAGGGTTTGTGTTAGGTTAGAATTAGGGTTAGGGTTAGGTTTAGTGTTACAGAAAGGGTTAGGGTTACGGTTAGGATTAGTGTTTCAATTAGGGTTAAAGTTTGGTTTAGAGTGTGTCAGAGTTAAGGTTAGGGTTAGGGTGAGGGTTTAAGTTAGGGTTAGGGTTAGGGTTAGTGTTACAGTTAATGTTAGGGTAAAAATTGGAGTTAGAGTTTGGGTTAGTGTTAGAGAATGGTTTTTATTGATAAGTTTAGAGTTAGGGTTAGGTTTAGTGTTAAGGTTAGGATTAAGATTTGGGCTAGGTTTAGGGTTACCATTATGGATAGGATTAATGATAGGTTTAGAGTTATTGTTAGGGTTAGTGTTAGGTTTAGGGTTAGTATTAGGATTAGTGATAGGGTTAGGTTTAGAGTTAGTGTTAGGGTTAGGGTTAGGATTCAGGTTAGGGATATTGTTATAGTTAGGGTTAATTTTAGGGTTAGTGTTATATTTAGGGTTAGGGTTTGTGTTAGGCTTAGAGTTAGGGATAGGATTTGTGTTAGGGTTAGGTTTAGGTTATGGTTGGATTATGGTTAGAGTTAGCATTAGAGTTAGGGTTAGGGTTAGTGTTTGGGTTAAAGGTAGGATTGGGGTTAGTGTTAGGGGTAGGTTAGGGTTAGTGTTAAAGTTAAGGTTAGTGTTAGGTTTAGAGTTAGGGATATGATAGGGTTAATGATAGAATTAGGGTTAGGATTAGGGTTACTATTAGGTAAGGGTTAGGGTTATTGTTAGGGTACGGGTTAGGGTTAGGTTTACAGTTAGTGTTAGAATTAGTTTGAGGATCAGGGATAGGGATCGGGTTAGGATTAGTTTAAGAGTTAGTATTACAATTAGGGTTAGGGTTAGTGTTAGGGTTAGTGTTAGGGTTAGTGTTAGGCTTAGGGTTATGGTTTGTGTTAGGTTGTGGGTTAGGGTTAGAATTTGGGTTAGGTTTAGGGTTACGGTTACTGTTGGATTAGGGATAGAGTTAGTGTGAGGTTTAGGGTTAGGGTTAGGGTTAATGTTAGGGTAAGGGTTAGGGTTAGGTTTAGGAGTAGGGTTAGGATTAGTGTTAGTGATAGGGTGAGGATTAGTATTAGGGTTACAAGTAGTTTTAGTATTAGTGTTAGGGTTAGGATTAGGGTTATTTTTAGGGTTAGGGTTCATGTAAGTTTTAGAGATCATTGTAGGATTTGGGTTAGGTTTTGTTTAGGCTTAGTGTTATGGTTAGGGTAAGGGTTAGTGTTCGATTTAGGGTTAGGGTTAAGGTTAGTCTTAGGTTTATGGTTAGTGTTAGGGTTAGGATTAGTGTTAGGGTGAAAATTAGGGTAAGGTTTAGGGTTAGGTATATTGTTAGGGTTAGTGTTAGTGTTAAGATTAGGGCTAGGGATAGGTTGAGGGTTAGTGTTACGGTTAGGGTTAGTTAGGGTTAGGGTTAATGTTATGGTTAGGGTTATGGTTAAGGTTAGGGTTGGTGTTACAGTTAGGGTTAGGGTTAATGTTAAGATTCGTGTTAGGTTTAGTGTTAGGGTTAGGGTTAGTCTTAGGGTAATGGTTAGGGATAGGTTTAGGTAAGGGTTAAGGTTAAGGGTAAGTTAGGTTTAGGGTTGGGGTTTGGGTT
>NW_026006098.1:31962-55035 GCF_001458135.2 Marmota marmota marmota | reverse complement strand
CACAAAAGTTAACTCAAAATGGATCAAGGAGCTTGATATCAAATCAGAAACTCTGTGTCTGATAGAAGAAAAAGTTGGCTCCGATCTACATATTGTGGGGTCGGGCTCCAAATTCCTTAATAGGACACCCATAGCACAAGAGTTACTAACAAGAATCAACAAATGGGACTTACTTAAACTAAAACTACGTGAAAAAATGCTCACCATCTCTAGCAGTCAGAGAAATGCAAATCAAAACCACCCTAAGATACCATCTCACTCCAGTAAGATTGGCAGCCATTTTGAAGTCAAACAACAACAAGTGCTGGCGAGGATGTGGGGAAAGGGGTACTCTTCTACATTCCTGGTGGGACTGCAAATTGGTGCGGCCAATTTGGAAAGCAGTATGGAGATTCCTGGGAAAGCTGGGAATGGAACCACCATTTGACCCAGCTATTGCCCTTCTCGGACTATTCCCTGAAGACCTTAAAAGAGCATACTACAGGAATACTGCCACATCGATGTTCATAGAAGCACAATTAACAATAGCTAGACTGTGGAACCAAACCAGATGCCCTTCAATAGACGAATGGATAAAAAATGTGGCCTTTATACACCATGGAGAATTATGCATCATAAAAAAAATGACAAAATCATGGAATTTGCAGGGAAATGGATGGCACTAGAGCAGATTATGCTAAGTGAAGCTAGCCAATCCCTAAAAAACAAATGCCAGATGTCTTCTTTGATATAATGAGAGCAACTAAGAACAGACCAGGGAGGAAGAGCAGGAGGAAAAGATTAACATTAAATAGAGACATGAGGTGGGAGGGAAACGGAGAGAAAGGGAAATTGCATGGAAATGGAAGGAGACCCTCATTTGTTATACAAAATTACATATAAGAGGTTGTGAGGGGAATGGGAAAAAAAATAAGGAGAGAAATGAACTACAGTAGATGGGGTAGAGAGAGTAGATGGGAGGGGAGGGGAGGGGGGATAGTAGAGGATAGGAAATGTAGCAGAATACAACAATTTCTAGTATGGCATTATGTAAAAATGTGGATGTGTAACCGATGTGATTCTGCAATCTGTATTTAGGGTAAAAATGGGAGTTCATAACCACTTGAATCTAATGTATGAAATATGATATGTCAAGAGATTTGTAATGTTTTGAACAATCAATTAAAAAATGGAAAAAAAAAGATTTAGGGTTAGGTTGTAGGTTTGTGTTAGAGTTACTGTTAGGGTTCTGTTTCGTTTTTGGTTTAGGGCTAATTTTAGTGTTAGCGTTAGATGTAAGTTTTTGTTTAGTGTTAGGGTTAGGATTAGGGTTAGTGTTAGGGTTAGTATTACAGATAGGGTTAGTGTTAAAGTCAGGGTTATGGTTAGTTTTAGGGTTAGGCTTAGTGATAGTATTAGGATTATGGTTAGGGTTAGTGTTAAATTTTGGGTTAGGATAGGTAAGGGTTAGGATTTGGGGTAGGGTAGGGTTAGGATTATAGTTTGGGTTAGGGTCCGTGTTAGGTTTAGGGTTAGGGTTATGATTAGAGTTATTGTTAATGTTAGGGTTAGGGTGAGGTTTAAGGTTAGTGCTAGGTTAGGGTTAGGATTAGGGATAGGGTTAAAGTTAAGGTTAGGTTTACGGTTAGGGTTATGGTTCGTATTAGGTTTAGGGTTAGTTTTAGTGTAAGGGTTAGCATTAGGGTTAATGTTAAGTTTAGGGTTAGGGTTAGGGTTAGGTTTGGTGTTTGGTTAGGGTTAGATTTAGGATTAGTGTTAGTGTTAGTGTTAGGGTTCGGGTTAGTGTTATGGTTGTGTTAGGTTTAGTTTAGGGTTTGGGTTAGGGTTAGGGTTGTGTTAGATTTAGGTTCGGGTTAGGATTACAGTTAGGTTAAGGTCAGGATTCGCTTTA
This sequence comes from Marmota marmota marmota, assembly GCF_001458135.2. Classification (NCBI taxonomy): domain Eukaryota; kingdom Metazoa; phylum Chordata; class Mammalia; order Rodentia; family Sciuridae; genus Marmota; species Marmota marmota. The sequence goes on along the minus strand of NW_026006098.1, from coordinate 53,144 downwards.
GGGTTTGGTTTAGGGTTCGTGTGAGGGTAAGTGTTATGGTTACGTTAGGTTAAGGGTTAGGTTTGGGTTCGTATTAGTGTAGGGTTAAAGTTAGTATTAGGTTTAGGTTTAGGGTTAGGTTTGGAGTTAGGGTTAGGGTTACAGTTAAGGATAGGGTTAGGGTAAGGGTTATTGTTAGGGTTAGGGTTATGGTTAAATTTAGATTCAGGATTAGGATTAGGATTAGGGTTATGGTTAGGGTTAGTGTTAGTGTTAGGTTCAGCATTAGGGTAAGGTTTAGGTTTAGGTTTAGGGTTATAATTAGTGTTAGTGTTAGTGTTAGTGTTAGGGTTAGGGTGAGGGTTAGGTTTAGGGTTAGGGTTAGGATTAGGATGAGGATTAGCATTGGGTTTAGGTTTAGGGTTAGTGTTAGTGTTAGTGTTAGGATTACAGTTAGGGTTAGCGTTAGTTTTTAGATTAGCATTATAATTAGGTTTAGGGTCAGAGTTAAGGTTAGGATTAGTGTTAGTGCCAGGTTTAGAGTTAGGTTTAGTTTTAATGTAAAGTTTAGGGTTAGGGATAGGGTTAAGGTTTAAGTTAATGTTAGGGTTAAGGTTAGCGTTCCATATAGGTTTCATTTTAGGGTTAGGGTTGATGTTATTGTTAGGGTTAGGGTTACTGTAAGGGTTAGGTAAGGGTTAGGGTTAGGGTTAGTGTTATGGTTAGGATTAGGATTAGGTTTAGGGTTAGGATTACAGTTAATGTTAGTTTTTAAGATAGGTTTAAAGTTAGGTTCATTGTTCGGGTTAGGTTTGGGTTTAAGTTTAGGGTTAGGGTTAGGTTTAAGGTAAGTGTTAGGGTTAGAGTTAAGTTTAGGGTGGGAGTTCCTGTTAGAGTTAGGTATAGGGTTAGTGTAAGGTTTAGGGTTAGTTTTAGGGTTAGAGTTAGTGTTTGGGTTAGGTTTAGGGTTAGGGTTATGATTAGAGTTAGGGTTAGTGTTAGGATTATGGTTAGTGTTAGGTTAGTGTTATGGTTAGGGTAAGTTTAGGGTTAGGGTTATGGTTAGGGATAGGGTTGGTGTTATGGTTAGGGTTAGGTTAAGGTTAAGGTTAGGTTTAGGGTTAGTGTTAGGGTTAGGGTTATTTTTAGAGTTAGGGTTAGGGTTAAGCTAAGGTTTAGTGTTAGGGTTAGGGTTATGATTAGAGTTAGTGTTAATGTTAGGGTTAGGGTTAAGGTTAGTGTTAGGTTTAGGGTTAGTGTTATGATTAGGGTTAGTGTTATGATTATGATTAGGTTTAGGGTTAGTTTAGTTTAGGGTTAAGTTAGGGTTATTGTTACTGTTAGATTTATGTTTGGGTTTAGGGTTCATATTATGGATAGGTTTAGAGTTATGTTTACTTAGGTTAGGGTTCAGTTTATGGTTCATATTAGGGTTAGAGTTAGGGTTAGTATTAGTTTTAAATTTAGGTTTAGGGTTAGGCTTAGTGTAATTTTTAGGGTTAGAGTTAGGGTTAGCATTAGTGTTAGGGTTAGTGTTAGGGTTAGGTTATTGTTAGTTTAGTGTTATGGTTAGGGTTAGGTTTAGTTTTAGGCTTATAGATAGTGTTATGTTTAGGGTTAGGTTTAGGCTTAGATAAGTGTCAGGTTTAATGCTGGGTTTAGGGTTAGAGTTTGGGTTAGGGTTAGAGTTAGGATTAGGGTTAGTAGCATTAGGGTAAGTGTTAGGGTTAGTGTTATAGTTATGGTTAGGGTTAGGTTTAGTGTTAGGGTTAGGGTTAGGGTTGGGGTTCATGTTAGCGTTAGGGTTAGTGTTAGTGTTAGGGTTAGAGATAGGTTTAAGGTTCCAATTAGTGTTAGTGTTTGGATTAGGGTTAGGGTTAGGAATAGGTTTATTGTTAGGGTTATGGTTAGGTTTAGGGTAAGTCTTAGGGTGAGGTTAGGGTTAGGGTTAGCATTAGTGTTAGGGTTAGGGTTAATGTTAGGGTTAGTGTTAGGGTTAATTTTAGGTTTAGATTTAGATTTAGGGTTAGTGATAGGGTTAGCTCAGGTTTAGGTTTATGGTTAGTGGTAGCGTTAGGGTTAGGTTTAGGGTTAGTGTTAGTGTTCGGGTTAGAATTAGGTTTACGTTTAGGGTTATTGTCAGTGTTAGGATTAGAATTAGGGTTACCTTAGGTTTAGTGTTTGGTTTAGGGTTAGGTGTCGTATAAGTGTTAAAGTTATGGTTAGTAATAGGTTTAGGGTTAAGGTTAGGGTTAGTGTAGGGTTAGGGTTAGGGTTAGGGTCGATGTTAGTGTTAGGGTTAGGCTTAGATTTAGGTTTATTGTAAGGGTTAATGTTAAGGTTAGTATTAGGTTTAGGATTAGGGTTCGTGTTAGCATTAGGTTTAGGGTGAGTGTTAGGTTTAGGGTTAGTTTTAGGATTATCTTTAGTGTTAGTGTTAGGGTTAGGGTTAGGGATAGTGTTAGGGTTTAGGATAGGGTTAGGGTTAGATTTAGGATTAGGCCTAGGGTTAGGGTTAGAGTTAGTGTAGAGTTATATTTAGGTAGTTTTATGTTTAGGCATAGGGTTATGCTGAGGTTTAGGGTTAACATTATGGTTAGGGTTAGGCTTAGGGTTACGGTTAGGGTTTGGGTTAGGGTTAGGGTTAGAGTTAGGTTTAGGGTTAATATTAGTGTTAGGTTCAGGGATATGTTTTATGTTAGGGTAAGGGTTAATTTTAGGGTTTCTGTTAGGGTTAGTGATAGGGATAGGGTTAGGGTTATGATTATGATTAGAGTTAGGATGAGGTTTAGGAATAGGTTTAGGGTTAGTTTTAGGGTTATGGATAGGATAGGATTTCTATTAATGTTTGGATTAGTGTTAGGGTTAGGGTTTTTGTTAGGGTTAGTGTTAGTGTGAAGGTTAGGGTTAGGGTTATGTTTGGTGTATGTGTTAGTGTTAGTGTTAGGGTTAAGATTAGGGATAGTGTTAGGGTTAGGGATATGTTTAGGGTTAGGGTTAGGGTTAGGTTTTGGGCTAGAATTAGTGTTACGGTAGGGTTAGGGTTTGGTTAAAGTTAGGGTTAAGGTTAGGGTTAGGGTTATAGTTAAGGTAATTTTTTGGGTTGGGGTTAGTGTTTGGGTTAGGGTTAGGGTTAGTTCGAATTAGCAATAGGGTTAGGGTTAGGGTTAGTGTTACGTTAATGTTAGGGTAAGAATTATGGTTTGTGTTAGGGTAAGGTTTAGGTTTAGGTTTTCTGTAAAGATTAGGGTTAAAAGATAGGTTTAGTGTTAGTGTTAGGGTTAGGGTTACATTTAGGGATATGGTTAGGTTTACAATTAGTGATTGAGTAAGTGTTATACTTATGTATATGGTTAGTGTTAGGGTTAAAGTTAGGGTTAGTGTTACACTTTGGGTTATGGTTAGGAAGAGGTTTAGAGTGAGGCATAGGGTTAGGGTAAGGGTTAGTTTTACCGTTAAAGGTAGGTTCAGTATAGTGTTAGGGTTAGGGTTAGTGATACTGTTAGTGTTAGGGTTAGGATTAGGGTGAAGGTTAGGGTTAGTTATAGGGTTAGTGATGGGTTAAGGTTAGTATTAAAATAGGGTTAGACTTAGGGTTGGGTTAGTATTCATGTTCGTGTTAGGGTTTTGGTTAGGTAAGGGTTAGGGTTAATGTTAGGTTATGGTTAGGATTATGTTTTGCTATAGGGTTTGTGTTAGGTTCATGGTTAAGATTAGGGTTAGGGTAACGTTAGGTTAAGTTTAGGGTTAGTGTTAGGGATAGGGTTAGCATTATGGTTAATGTTAGTGTTAGGGTTAGGGTTAGGTTTGGGTTTAATTTAGGGTTATGGTTAGTTTTAGGGTCAGTGTTAGGATTAGGGTTAGGTTTAGGGTTAGGGTTAGGGTTAGGGTTAGGTTTACAGTTACAGATAGGATTCGTGTTAGGGTTAGAGTTAGTGTTAGCGTTAGGTTTAGGGTTAGGGTTAGGGTTAGGTTTAGTGTTACTTTTAGGGTTATGGTTAGGTTTAGGATTAGTGTTGGGGTTAGTGTTAGACTTAGATCTAGTTTTAGTGTAGAGTTAGAGTTAGGGTTAGTGTTACCATTAGGGTTAAAGTTACGGTGAAGCTTAAGTTTAGTGTTAGGTTAGGGTTAGGGTTAGAGTTAGATTTGGAATTATTGTTAGGATTAGGTTTAGGTTTAGGGTTAGGGTTATGGTTAGGGTTAGGATTACGGTTGGTTTTAGGGTTAGGTTTAGTGTTAGGGTTAGAATTATGTTTAGGGTTCATGTTAGGGTTAAGGTTAGTGTTAGTGTTAGCTTTAGGTTTAAAATTATGTTTAGGGTTATGGTTAGTGTTAGTGTTAGGGTTAGAGTTATATTTAGGTTTAGAGTTAGTGTTAGGATTAGTGTTAGGTTTAGGGTTAGCTTATGGTTAGAATTTGGGTGAGGGTTAGAGTTAGGCTTAGGATTAGGGTTTTGTTAGGGTTAGTGGTAGGGTTAGGGTTTGGTTAGTTTTAGGTTTAGGCTTAGGGTTAGAGTTAAAGTTAAACTTAGTGATAATGTTAGGGTTAGTGTTAGGGTTATGGTTAGGTTTGCTGTTAGGTTTAGAGTTAGGGTTAGTGTTATGGTTTGTTTTAAGATTAGGATTAGTTTTAGTGTTAGGGTTATGGTTAGTGTTAGAGTTAGGGTTAGGGTAAAATTTTTGTTTAGGGTTAGGATTAAATTTAGAGTTAGTGTTAGTTTTAGGGTTAGGGTTAGGGTTAGGTTTTAGGTTAGTGTTATATTTAGGTTTACAGTTTGTGTTGGGGTTAGGGTTAGGGTTATGGTTAGGTTTACGATAAAGGTTAGGATTAGGGTTAGAGTTAGGTTTAGGGTTTAGGTTAGGTTAGGGTTAGAGTTAGGATTAGGATCGGGTTAGTGTTAGGGTTAGGGTAAGGGTTAGGGTTAAGTTTAGTGTTAAGGTTAGGGTTAGGGTTAGGGTGTGGGTTAATTTAGGGTTAGGGTTAGATTTATGGATAGTGTTAGAATTAAGGTTAGGTTTTGTGTTAGGATTAGGTTTAGGTTTAGGGTAAGGTTTAGGGTTAGTGTTAGGGTTAGGTTTAGGGTTATGGTTATATTCAGTGTTAGGTTTAGGATTAGGAGTAGTGTTACGGTTAAAATTAGCGTTCAGGTTAGGTTTATTATTTGTGTTTGGGTTAGTGTTTGCTTTATTGTTAGGGTTAGGGTGAGGCTTAAGGTTAGTGTCAGGGTGAGGGTTAGCTTTACGGTTAGGATTAGGTTTGTGGTTAGGGTTAGCGTTAGTTAAAGGTTAGTGTTTAGTTTAGGGTTAATGTTATGGTTATGGTTAGGGTCAGTGTTATGGAGAGGGTTAGTGTTAGGGTTGTGTTTGGGTTAGGATTAGGGTTAGGTTTTGTGTTAGAATAAGGTTAGGGTTAGTGTTAGGTTTAGGTTTAGGTTGCGGGTTATACATAGGGTTAAAGTTAGTGTTAGTGTTAGGTTAGTGTTCGGGTTAGAGTTAGGATCCGTGTTAGATTTAGGGTTAGTGTTAGGGTTAGTGTTAAGGTTAGGTTTAGGGTTAGGGTTAGTGTTAGTGTTTGGGTTTGGGTTTCAGTTAGTTTTAGAGTTAGTTTCAGGGTGTGAATTAGGGTTAGTATTAGGTTTAGCGTTAGTGTTAGGGAGCAGGTTAGGGTTAGGGTTTGGGTGAGGGTTAAGTTTAGGGTTAGGTAAGGGTTAGGGTTAGGGTTAGGTTAGATTTAGTGTTATGGTTTGGGTTAGGGTTTGTGTTAGAATTAGGGTTAGGGTCAGGCATAGGGTTATGGTTACATTATGGTTAGGGTTAGGGTGAGTGTTAGGGTTAGGATTTGGGTTATGGTTAGGGTTATTGTTAGGGTTAGCATTAAGGTTAGGGTTATGTTTAGGTAAAAGTTATATTTAGGGTTAGGGTTATGGTTACGATTAGGTTTAGGTTAAAAGTCAGTGTTAGGGTTAGTCTTAGGGCTAGTTTTAGCTTTAAGTTTAGTGTTAGTATTAGTGTTAACATTACGGTTATCGTTTGTTATAGGGTTAGCATTAGATTTAGGGTTTGTGTTAGGGTTAGGGTTAGGGATAGTTTTATGGTTAGTATTAGGGTTAGAGTGAGGCTTAGGTTTAGTTTTAGGGTTAAACTTAGGGTTAGGGTTAGTGTTAGGGTTAGGGTTAGTGTTAGGGTTAGGGTTAGGGTTAGTTTAGGGTTAGGATATACTTAAGGTTAAGGTTAGTGTTAGGTTTAGGGATAGGGTTATGGTAAGGGTTAGTATAGTGTTAGAGTTGCGGTAAGGCTTAGTATTAAGATTTAGGTTTAAATTAATGCTGGGTTAGATTTAGGGTTCGGGTTATTGTTATGTAAGGATTAGGGTTAGGGTAAATTTAGCTTAAGTTTATGGTTTGGGTTAGGGATTTTTTTTAGAGTTAGGATTAGGGTTATATTAGGGTTAGTGTTAGTGTTAGTGTTAGTGTTAGTGTTAATGTATGTTACAGTTAGGGTTAGGATTACTTTAGTCTTAGAGTTAGGGTTAGGGTTACAATTAGTGTTAGGCTTAGTGTTAGGGTTAAGGATAGGTTTAGTGTTAGGGTTATGGTTATTTTTAGAGTTAATGTTAGAGTTAGAGTTAGGTGTAGGTTTACTGTTAGGGTTAAGTTTAGTGTGATGTTTAGTGTTAGGGTTAGGGTAAGGGTTAGGGTTCGTGTTAGGGTTAGGGTTAGTGTTAATGTTAGGTTTAGGGTTAGGTTTGTGATTAGGGTTAGTGTTATGTTTGAGGTTATGGCTAGGGTTAGTATTAGTGTTTGGGTTAGTGTTAGAATTAGGTTTAGACATAGTGTTAGACTTAGGGTTAGGGTTAGTGTTAGGGTTAGGGTTAAGTTGAGGCTCAGAGTTAGTGTTAGGGTAGGGTTACGGTTAGGGTTAGACTTAGTGTTGGGTTAGGGTTAGGGTTTGTGTCTGGGTTAGTTTTAGGGTTAGGGATAGTATTATAGTTAGTGTTTGGGTTAAGTTTAGTTACAGGTTAAGTGTTAGGGTTAGAGATAATTTAATGTTTAGTATTATCGTTAAGTTTAGGGTTTAGGTTTCTCTTACTGTTAGGGTTAGGATTAGGGTAGGGTTTCTGTTAGGGATAGGGTTAGGGTTAGTGTTAGGGATAGGGTAACGGTTTGGTTAGTGTTAGGTTTTGGTTAGGGTTAATTTTCAGTTATGATTATTGCTAGGGTTAGGGCTAGGGTTTTTGTTATGGTTAGGGTTAGGGTTAGCGTTAGGGTTGGGGTTAGAATTTTGGTTAAGATTAGGGATAGGGTTAGGGTTAGTGTTACAGTTAGGGTTACATTTAATGTTAGGTTTAGGGTTAAAATTAGGGTTAGAGTAAGTTTTTAGGTTAGGGTTAGGGTTGTGGTTACAATTAGTGTTAGTTTTAGTGTTAGTGTTAGGGTTCGGGTTAGAGTTAGGTTTAGGGATAGGGTTTGAGTTGGGTTTATGGTTAGTGTTATAGTTTGGGTTACAATAAGGGTTAGGACTAGGGTTAGATTTAGGTTTGGCTTAGGATTAGGGTTAGGTTTAGGGTTAGTGTTAGGGTTAGCTTTAGGTTTAGTGTTTGTGTTAGGGTTAGTGTTAGGGTTAAATTAGTGTTAGGGTTAGGGTTAGAATTCGTGTTAGGGTTAGCGTTCGAGTTAGGTTTAGGTTTACGGTTAGGGTTAAAGTTAGGGTTAGAGTTAGGGTTAGGGTTAGGTTTAGGACTAGCGTTAGTGTTTGGTTTAGGGTTAGTGTTAGGGTTAGTGTTAGTTATAGGTTTGGGTTAGGGTTAGGGTGAGGGTTATGGTTAGGGTTACAGTTATGGTTAGCTATAGGGTTTGGATTAGGATTAGGGTTAATTTTAGGGTTAGTGTTAGACTTAGGGTTAGGTTTAGAATTAGAGTTAGAATTAGTATAAGGGTAGGCTTAGGGTTAGGATAAGTATTAGGGTTAGGGTAAGGGTTAATGTTAGAGTTTATGTTAGGGTTAGGGTTAGTGTTATGGGTTATGGTTAGGGTTAGAATTAGGGTTACGAATAGTGTTACCTTAGGGTCAGGGTTAGTGTTAGGTGAAAGTTTAGGGTTAGTGTGGGGTTTAGGTTTATTTTTTGGGTTAGGGTTAGCTTAAGGTTTAGGGTTAGTGTTAGTTTAAAGTTAGTGGTTGGTTTAGGTTTTGTGTTAGTGTTAGTGTTAGGGTTAGGGTTATGGTGAAGTTTAATTTACAGTTAGGTTCGGGTTAGTATTAGCATTTGTGTTCGTGTTAGGTTTAGGATTAGGGTTAATGTTATGTTTAGGATTAGGGTGAGGGTTAGAGTTAAGGATAGACTTATTGTAAGTTTTAGGTTAGTTTTATGGTTAGGATAGGGTTAGTGTTAGAGTTAGGTTTAGGGTTAGGATTTGGTTTAACATTAGGGTTAGAGATAGGGTTAGGTTAAGGTTAGGGTTAATTTAATGTTAGGGATATGGTGAGGGTTCGTGTTAGTGTAAGGGTTAGAATGAGTGTTAGGTTTAGGTTTAGGGTTAGGGTTAGGGTTAGTGTTAGTGTAAGGGTTAGGTTAGGTTTGGTGTTAGAGTATGGGTTAGGGTTATAGTTAGGTTTAGGTTTAGTGTTAGGGTTTGGGTTAGTTTAGTGTTAGGTTTAGGTTTAGGGTTAGTGTGAGGGTGAGAGTTAGGATTTGGGTTAGGTTTAGGGTTAGATTTATTGTTACAGTTACAGTTAGGTATAGGGTTATGCTTAGCTAATGGTTAGGTTTAGGGTTAGGGTTATGGTTAGGATTAGGGTTAGCTTCAGAGTTAGGGTTAGGGGTAGTTGTTGGTTTACATTTAGCATTAGGTTTAGTGTTAGTGTTAGGGTTAGGGGTAGTTTTAGGTTTAGGTTTAAGATTAGGGTTAAGGTGAGTGTTAGGGTTAGGGTTAGGGTTCTTTTTAGGTTTATAGTTAGGGTTAGGGTTAGAGTTAGGGTTAGGGTTATTGTTAGTGATAGGGTTAATGTTACGGTTGGTGGAAGGTTTAGGGTTTGGTTTAGGTTTAAGCTCCGTGTTAGTGTTAGGGTAAGTGTGAAAGTTAGAATTAGGGTTACAGTTAGAGTTAGTGTTACAGTTAGAGTTAGTGTTGTGTTATGGTTGTGTTTGCGTTATGGTTAGAGTTAGGGTTTATTATACTGTTAGGGTTAGGGATGAGGTAAGGATTATGTAAAGGTGAGGGTTAGAGTTAGCTTAGGTTCAGGATTATGGTTGGGTTAGGGTTTGTGTTAGGGTTAGAGTTAGAGTTAATGCTAGTGTTAGGGTTAGGGTTAGGATTAGTGTTAGTGTTAAGGTTAGATTTAGGTTTAGGGTTAATGTTAGAGTTAGGGTTAGGGTTTGGGTTATGATTAGAGTTAGGTTTAGTGTTCAGGTTAGGGTAAGGTTTAGGTATAGGGTAAGGTTTAGGATTAGGTTTAGTTTAGGTTTAGGGTTAGGGTTAGGTTTAGGGTTAGGGCTTGGGTTAAGTTTAGGGTTTGGGTTAAGGTTAGTATTAGGTTTAGTTTTAGTGATAGGATTAGTGTTAGTGTTAGGGTTTGCTTTAGGGTTAGTGTTAAGTTTGGGGTTAGGTTTAGTGTTAAGATTAGGTTTAGTGTTAGATTTAGGGTTAGTGGTATGGTTAGGGTTAGGGTTAGGGTTATGGTTAGTGTTAGGCTAAGGGTTATGGTTCGTCATAGGGTTAGGGTTAGTGTAATCGCTAGGGTTAGGGTTAACATTAGAATTAGTGTTAGGTTTAGTGTTAGGGTTAGGTTAAGTGTTAGGGTTAGGGATTGTATTAGGTATAGAAATAGGTATGGGTTAGTGTCAGTGTTAGGGTTATGGTTAGTGTTAAGTTTAGTGTTAGGGTTAGGGTTACGGTTAAGATTAATTTTAGGGTATGGGTTAGGGTTAGAGTTAGGCTTAGGGTTAGGTTAGTTTTAAGGTTAGGTTTAGAATTTAAGTAAATATTAGGGTTAAGTTTAGTGTTAGCATTAGCTTTATGGTTAAAATTACGTTAGGATTAGTGTTAGGGTTAAATTTGGCGTTTGGTTTAGGGTTATGGTTAATGTTAGGGTTAGGGTTAATTTTAGAGTTAGTGTTAGGTTTACATTAGGGTTAGTGTTAGTGTTATTTTTAGTGGTAGGGTTAGGGTTGGGTTAGGGTTAGTGTTAGTGTTAGTGTTAGGGTTAGAGTTAGGGTTAGGATTAGATTTAGGTTTAGTGTTAGGATTAGGGTTATGGTTAGGGTTAGGGCTAGGGTTATTGTTAAGGTTAGCATTAGGTTTTGTGTTAGGATTAGGGTTAGTTTTAGTGTTACTGTTAGTGTTAGAGTTATGTTTAGCAATAGTGTTAGGGTTAGGGATAGGTTTACAGTTAGTGTTAGAGTTAGGGTTAGGATTAGGGTTAGTGTTATATTTAGAGTTAGGTTTAGAAATAGGGTTAATGTTAGTGTTAAACTTTGCATTAGAGTTACTGTTAGGGTTAGGATTATGGTTACGGTTAGTGTTAGGGTCAGGGATAAGTTTAGGGTTAGTTTTAGCTTTAGGGTTAGGGTTATATTTATGGTTGGGGTTAGTGCTAGGGTTACCATTAGGGTTCATGTTAGGATTAGGTTTAGCGTGAGTGTTAGGTCTAGGGTTAGGTTTAGGATTGGTGTTACTGATGGGGTTAGGGTTAGGGTTAGGGTTAAGAATAGTGTTAGGTTTAGTGAAAGGTTTAGAGTTAGTGTTAGTGTTAGGGTTATGGTTAGTGTTATGGTTATGGTTAGGGTTAGGTCTGGGATTAGTGTTAGTGTTAGATTTAGGTTTATTGTTAATGTTAGTGTTAATGTTAGGGATAGGGTTAGTGTTAGTGTTAGGGTTAGGGTTAGATTTAGTTTGAGGCTTAGGGTTAGGGTTAGGGTTATTTTTAATTTTAAGGATAGGGTTAGTGTTAGGGTTAGATTTAGGGTTAGGTTTAGCATTAGGGTTATGTTTAAGGTTAGGGTTAGGTTTCTTGTTAATGATAGGGTTAGGGTTAGGGTTATGTTTACGTTTACAATTATGGTTAGGGTTAGGGTTAGGATTACAGTTAGTGTTATGTTTAGGGTTAGGGTTAGTGTTAGAGTTAGGGTTACAGTAGGGTGAGAGTTAGGGTTGGGTTAGGTTTATTGTTATGGTTAGGGTTTGGGTTTGGGCTAAGTTTAGGATCAGTGTTAGGGTTAGGTTTAGTGTTAGTGTTTAGTGTTAGGGTTAGGGTTCGAGTAAGGGTTGTGGTTAGAGTTAGGGTTAGGGTTGTAGTTAGGGTTAAGGATCAGGTTCAGGTTCGGGTTAGGTTTAGTTTTAGGGTTAGAGTTAGGTTTACGTTTATGGTTAGGATTTGGGGTAGCATTAAGGTCAGAGTTAGGGTTAGTGTTAGGGTTATCTTTAGGGTTAGGGTTAAAATTAGTATTAGGATTAGGGTTAGGGTTAGAGTTAAGTTTAGTGTTAGGATTAGGTTTAGGGTTAAAGTTAATGTTTGTTTTAGGGTTATGGTTAAGGTTAGGTTTAGTGTTAATGTTAATATTAGGTTTTGGGTTATGGTAAAGATAAGTTTTTGTAATAGGGTAAAGTTTACGGTTTTGGTAGGGGATAGGGTTAGGTTTAGTGTTAGGATTAGCATTAGGGTTAGGGTTAAAGTTAGAGTTAAGGTTAGGGTTTGGTTTATGATTAGGGTTAGAGTTAGTGTTAGGGTTAGTGTTTGGGTTTATAATAGGGTTAGAGTTAGGGTTAGGATTAAGGTTATATTTGTAATTAGGCTTTGTGTTAGGGTTTCAGTTAGGGTTAGAGTTTCTGTTATGGTTAGGATTCAGGTTAAGGTTAGTCTTTGGTTTAAGATTAGGGTTACATTGGGGTTAGGGTTAAGGTTAGGGTTTGTTTAAAGTTTAGATTAGGGTAAGGTTTAGGGTTAGTGTTATTGTTAGGGTTAGGGTTAGAGTTCAAGGTAGATTTAGGGTTAGCGTTAAGGTTATGTTAGGGTTAGGAATAGGGTTAGTGTTAGTGTTAGGGTTAGGGTTTGTGTTAGATTTAGAATCAGGTTTATGGTGAGGGTTAGGGTTAGGGTTAGGGTTATTTTTAGGGTTAGATTTAGTGTTAGAGTTTGGGTTAGGTTTAGTGTTATGGTTTGGGTTAGGGTTATCATTTTGTTAGTCTTAGGTTTAGGGATAAGGTTACGGTTAGGATTAGCGTTAGGGTTAGGTTTTGGGTATGGGTTAGTGTTAGGTTTAGTGTTACAGTTTGTGTTAGAAATAGGGTTAGTGTTAGGTTTAGGGTTACGCATAGGATGAGAGTTAGGTTTAGGGTTCAGTTTAGGTTTAGGGTTGGTGTTAATGTTAGAGTTAGGGTTAGGATTAGTGTTATTTTTATGTATAGGGTTAGGGTTAGTAATAGGGTTAGAGATAGGATTAGGGTTAGTTTTAATGTAAGGGTTAGGGTTGAGAGTAGTGTTAGGGTGAGGGTTATGGTTAGGGTTAGTGTTACAGTAAGTGTTAGGATTAGGGTTAGAATTAGGTTTAGGGAAAATGTAAAGTTAGGGTTAGGTTTAGGGTTAGTTTTAGAGTTAAGTATAGGGTTAGGGTTAGTTTTCTGGTTAGTGTTAGTGTTAGTGTTTTTGTTAGGTTTAGGCTTAGGGTTAGGGTTTGCTTTAGGGTTAAGAGTTACGGTTAGGGTTAGAATTAGGTTTAGTATTTGGGTCAAGGTTAGGGTTAGGATTAGTGTAAGTGTTATGGCTAGTGTTAGTGTTAGGGTTAAGGTTAGATTTATGGTTAGAATTAGTGTTAGGGTTAGGGTTAGGGGTAGAGTTAGTGTAAGGGATAGGCTTAGGGTTAAAATTAGGGTTAGAGCTAGGAATAGGTTTAGGGTTTGTGTTAGGGTTAGTATTAGTGTTACGTTTATGTTTAGGGATAGGATTAGGTTTAGGGTTAGAGTTAGGTTTAGGATAGTGTTAGGGTAAGGGTAAGCGTTATGTATAGGTTTAGTTCCAGGGTTAAGGTTAGTGTTACTGTTATGGTTATGATTTTTGTTAATGTGAGGGTTAGAGATAGGTTTAGTGTTAGGGTAATGGTTAGAATTAGGGTTAGGGTTAGGGTTAGTGTTAGATTTAGGGCAACGGTTAGTGTTAGTGTTAGGGTTAGGGTTAGTGTTAGGGTTAGGGTTAATCTTACAGTTAGGGTTAGAGTTGAGGTTAAGTTTAATATTAGGTTTAGGGTTAGGATTAGGGTTAGTGTTAAGGTAAGGGTTAGGTAAAGGTTAGGGTTAAGGTTAGGTTAAGGTTAGGGTTGTGGTTTGGGTTATGATTTTTGTTAAGTTTATGGTTAGGGATAGGGTTTTTGTTAGGTTGAGGTAAGGTTGTGGGTTTGTGTTAGGGTTACTGTTATGGTTAGGGTTAGGGTTCATGTTAAGTTTAGGGCTAGGTTTAGTGTTAGGATTAGGTGTAAGTTTTTGGTGTTAGGATTAGTGTTATGATTAGTGTTTTGCTTAGGGTTTGAGTTAGTTTTAGTGTTTGTGTTATGGTTAAGGTTAGAAATAATGTAATGGATAGTGTTAGGGTTAGGGTAAGGTTTATGGTTAGGGTTAGGGTTAAGTTTAGAGTAAGGGTTACAGTTAGGATTAGAGTTATGTTTAGGGTTATGGTTAGGGTTAGTGTTAGGTTTAGGCTTAGTGTTAGGGTTTGTGTTTGTGTTATGGTTATGTTTAGGATTAGTGTTAGGATTAATTATAGGGTTAGTTTTAGAGTTAGGTTTAGGATTAGGTATAGGTTTGGGGTTAGTGATAGGGTTAGGGTTAGGGTTAGGATAAGTGTTAGAGTAAGGTTTAGAGTTAGGGTTAGTGTTAGGGTTTGGGTTAGACTTAGAGTAAGGGTTAGGATTAGGGTTAGTATCAGGGTTTGAGTTAGGTTTAGCTTTCCACTTAGGGTTAGGGTTAGTTTCAGAGTTAGGGTTAGGGTTAGGTTTCAGAATAGTTTTAGGGTTAGTGTTAGGGTTAGGGTTGGGGTTTGTGTTAGGGTTAGAGTTAGGATTAGGTTTTGTGTTGGGGTTAGTTTAAGGGTTACAGTTGGATTATGGTTAGAGTTAGGGTTAGTGTTAGGATTAAGGGTAGTGTCAGGGTGAGTTTTAGGGTAAGGGTTAGAGATAGTGTTAGGGTTAAGGTTAGGGTTAGGGTTAGTGTTAAAGTTAGGGTTAGTGTTTGGTTGAGGATTAGGGTTAGTGATAGGTTTAGGATTATGTTTAGGGTTACTGTTAGGGTTAGGTTTAGTGTTAGGGTTAGTGTTAAATTTAGGGTTAGAATTAAGTAAGTGTTAGGGTTTGGGTTAGGTTAGGGTTAGGATTACGATTTTGGTTAGGGTTTGTGTTAGGATTATGCTTAGGATTAGGGCTAGAGTTAAGGTTAGGATTAAGGTTACGGTTAAAATTAGGGTTAGGGTTCGTGTTATGTTTAGGGTTAGTGTTAGTTTAAGGTTTAGGGTTAGGGTTAGTGTTAAAGTGAGGGTTAGGGTTAGATTTAGGATTAGTGTTTGGTTTAGGGTTAGATTTAGGATTATTGTTATTGTTAGGGTTAGGGTTAGGATTAGGATTAGGGTTATGGTTATTGTTAGGTTTAGGTTAGGGTTAGGGTTATGGTTAGGTTAAGTTTAGGGTGAGGTTTAGGGTTAGGTTTAGGTTTCGTGTTAGTCTTAGTGTTAGGGTTAGGTTAGGTTAGGGTTAGTGTTAGGTTTGGGTTCGTTTTAGTGTACGGTTAGGGTTAGTGTTAGGTTTAGGCTTAGGGTTAATTTTAGAGTTATAGTTAGGGTTAGTGATAGGGTTAGGGTTAGGATTAGTGTTAGGTTTATTGTTTGGTTTAGGGTTAGGGTTAGTGTAGAGGGTCAGGTTTAGGTTTATGTTTAGGGTTAGGTTTAGGGTTAGGGTTAGGTTAGTGTTGTATAGGATTAGGGTTAGATTTTGTATTAGGGTTAAAGTTAGGGTTAGTGTTAGGTTTAGGATTAGGGTTTGTGTTAGTGTTAGTGTTAGTGTTAGTGTTAGTGTTTGGTTTAGGTTTAGGGTTAGGGTTAGTGTAAATTTAGGGTTAGGATTAGGGTTAGGTTAGGGTTACGGTTATGGTTAAGTTTACAGATTATTTTACGATTTGTTTTAGGATTAGGATTAGGGTTAGGGTGTTTGTTAGGATTAGGGCTAAGGATAGTGTTAGGGTTAGGTTTAGGAATACTGTTAGGGTTAGGGTCAGCATTAGGGTAAGGTTTAGGTTTAAGTTTAGCATTATAATTAGAAGTAGTGTTAGAGTTAGGGTTAGGGTGATTGTTAGGGTTAGGGTTAGGGTTAGTGTTAGGATTAGGGTTAAGTTAGGGTTAGGGTTAGAGTTAGTGTCAGTGTTAGGGTTTGTGTTAGGTTTGGGTTTAGGGTTCGTGTTAAAAATAGGGTTAGGGATAGATTTAGGTGAGGGTTATGGTTTGGCTTAGGATTTGTTTTAAAGTTAGGGTTAGTGTAGTGTTTGGTTTATATTTAGGATTAGTGTTAGGGTTACAGTTAGAATTACAGTTAAGGTAAGCATTAGTGTTTGGTTTAGCATTATAATTAGGTTTAGGGTTAGAGTTAGGGTTAGGATTATGATTAGTGTCAGGTTTAGATTTAGGTTTAGTTTTATTGTAAGGTTTAATGTTAGGGATAGGGTTAGGGTTGGGTTAGTGTTAGCTTTAGTGTTAGGGTTCGGTTTACATTTTGGGTTAGGGTTAGGGTTGATGTTAGGGTTAGGGTTAGGGTTAATGTCAGGGTTAAGTAAGGGTTAGGGTTAGGGTTAGTGTTATGGTTAGGATTCGGTTTAGGTTTAGAGTTAAGATTACGGTTAGTGTTAGGTTTCAGCTTACGATTAGGGTTAGGGTTAATGTTAGGGTTAGGGTTAGAGTTCGTGTTAGAGTTAGGGTTAGGTTTACTGTAAGGTTTAGGGTTAGGTTTAGGGTTAGTGTAGTTTTAGGGTTAGAGTTAGTGTTTGGGTTAGGTTTAGGGTTAGGGTTATGCTTAGAGTTAGTGTTAGGGTTAAAATTATGGTTAGTGTTAGGGTTAGGGTAAGTTTAAGAGTAGGGTTCTGGTTTGGGTTAGGGATTGTGTTACGGTTAGGGTTAGGTTAGGGTTATTGTTAGGTTAGGTTTAGTGATAGGGGTAGGGTTAGGGTTAGTGTTAGGGTTAAGGTTAAGATGAAGTTTAGGGTTAGGTTTAGGGTTATGATTAGATTTAGTGTTACTGTTAGACTTAGGGTTAGGGTGACTGTTAGGCTTAGGGTTAGGGTTAGGGTTAGGGTTAGGGTTAGTGTTAGGGTTAGGGTTAAGGTAAAGTTTAGGGTTAGGTTTAGGGTTATGATTAGATTTAGTGTTACTGTTAGACTTAGGGTTAGGGTGACTGTTAGGCTTAGGGTTAGGGTTAGGGTTAAGGTTAGTTTTAGGTTTAGAGTTAGTGTTATGGTTAGAGTTAGTGTTATAATTAGGATTAGGGTTAGAGTTAGTTTTAGCGTTAGGGTTAGGTTAGGGTTAGGTTATTGTTAGGGTTAGGGTTAGGTTTTTGGTTAGGTTTCATGTTAGGGATACGGTTAGCATTTGGTTTACTTAGTGTTAGGGTTAGGTTTTTGGTTGTGTTAGGGTTAGCATTATGGTTAATATTAGAGTTAGAGTTACTGTTAGGTTTATGGTTAGTGTTAGGATTGAGGTTAGTGTTAGTGTTAGGGTTAAGGTTAGTGTTAGTGTTTGATTAGGGCTAAGGTAAGGTTTAGGGTTAAGTTTAGGGTTATAATTACAGTTAGTATTACTATTAGGGTTTGGGCTATGCTGAGTGTTAGGTTTAGAGTTAGGGTTAGGGTTAAGTTTAGTGTTAGGTTTAGGGTTAGTGTTATGGTAATGATTAGGATTAGGGTTAGGTTTAGGGTTAGGTTTAGGTTTAGGTTGGAATTAGAGTTAGGATTTGGGTTAGTGTTAGGTTTAGGGTTAGAGTTGGGATTAGGGTTCGTGTTAGTTTTTGGGTTAGGGTTAGGTTTACTTAGGGTTAGGGTTAAAATTAGGATTTGTGTTAG
This sequence comes from Marmota marmota marmota, assembly GCF_001458135.2. Lineage (NCBI taxonomy): Eukaryota > Metazoa > Chordata > Mammalia > Rodentia > Sciuridae > Marmota > Marmota marmota. The sequence continues at coordinate 36,088 of NW_026006098.1, read as the reverse complement.
GGTTGGCGTTAGGGTTAGTGTTAGGGTTAGGTTTAGATTTAGGGTTAGGGTTAGTGTTAGGTAAGAGATAGGGTTAGCGTTAGGGTTAGTGTTAGGTTTAGGGTTAGTTTTAACTTTAGTGTTAGGTTTAGGGTTATCATTAGTGTTAGGGTTAGTATTAGGGTTCATGTTAGGATTAGGTTAGGGTTAGTGTTAGGGTTAGGGTTAGGTTTAGGGTTAGAAATAGTGTTAGGGTTAGGGGTAGGTTTAGAGATAGTATTAGGGTTATGTTAAGGTTAGTGTTATTATTAGTGTTAAGTTTAGGGTTAGTGTTATGCTTAGATTTAGGGTTAGGGTTAGTGTTAGGGTTAGGGTTAAGGTGAGGCTAAGGGTTAGTGTTAAGGTAGAGTTAGAGTTAGGATTAGAGTTAACGTTAGTTTTGGGGTTAGGTTTATGGTTTGTATTTGGGTTAGGTTTAGGTTCAGGGTTAGAGTCATTGGTAGTGTTTAGGTTAAGTTCAGGTTTAGGTTTAAGGTTAGGGTTTGGGATAGTTTTAGGGTTAGTAATATCATTAGGTTTAGGGTTAAGGTTTTCCTTAAGATTAGTTTTATGTTTAGGGTATGGTTAGGTTAGTGTTAGGGATAGGGTAAGGGTTTGGGTTAGTGTTAGGTTTTGATTAGGGTTAGGTTTCGGTTAGGGTTAGGATTAGCGTTAGCGTTTGTATTACGGTAAGGGTTAGGATTAAATTTGGGGTTAGAATTTCAGTTACGATTAGGGTTAGGGTTAGGGTTAGGGTTAGGGTTACGTTTAATGTTAGGGTTATGGTTAGAATCAGGGTTAGGGTAAGTTTTAGGGTTAGGGTTAATGTTAGGGTTACAGTTACAATTAGTGTTAGTGTTAAGGATAGGATTAGGGTTAGTGTTAGAGTTAAGGTTAGGGTTAGTGTTAGGTTTAGTGTTATGGTTTGTGTTGGAGTTATGGTTAGTGTTATAATTTGGGTTACAATAAGGGTTAGGATTAGGGTTAGAGTTAGGTTAGAGTTATATTTAGGGTTAGTGTCAGGGTTAGTGTTAGGGTTAGGTTTAGAAATAGTGTTTTTGTTAGGGTTATTGTTAGGGCTAATTAGGGATAGGGTTAGGGTTAGCGTTTGTTAGGTTTAGTTTCAGAGTTAGGGTTAAAGTTAGGGTTAGGGTTAGGGTTAGGGTTTGGTTTAGGGTTAGCATTAGTGTTTGGATTAGTGTTATAGTTGGGTTTAGGGTTATTCTTAGTGTTAGGATTAGGATTAGTTATAAGTTTAGGGTTAGGGTTAGGGTGAGGTTTAGGGTTAGGTTTACATTTAGGGTTAGGAATAGGGTTTGGATTAGGGTTAGAGTTAGCATTAGGGTTAGTGTCAGAGTTAGAATTAGGGTTAGAATTAGTGTTAGGGAACGATTAGGTTTAGGAATGTGTTAGGGTTCGGGTTTCGGTTAGGGTCAGGGTTAGGGTAAGTGATAGGGTTAGGGTTATGATTCAGGTTAGAATTAGTGTTAGGGTTAGGTTTAGTGATAGGTTTAAGTTTAGGGTTAGAATTAGGGTTAGTGTTAATGTTACGTTAGGTTCCGGTTAGTTTTAGGTAAAGATTTAGGGTTAAGGTGAAGTTTAATGTTAATGTTAGGGTTAGGTTTAGCTTTAGTGTTAGGGTTGGGGTTAGGGTTTTGGTTATGGTTAAGCTAAAGTTATTGTTTGGTTTCAGTTTTGTGTTAGTGTTAAGTTTAGAGTTAGGGTTACGGTGAAGGATAGTGTTAGGTTTAGGTTCGGGTTAGGGTAAGGGTTTGGGTTCGTGTTAGGGTTAGGATTAAGGTTAGTGTTAAGTTAGGTTTAGGGTGAAGTCTCTAGTTAGGGTTTGGGTTATTGTTAGTGTTAGGTTAGTTTTATAGTTAGGGTTAGCGTTAGTATTAGGGTTAGGTTTAGGTTTAGGATAAGGTTTAGTGTTAGGGTTAGAGTTAGGTTTAGGTTTAGATTAGGGTTAAGATAAGATTAGGGATAGGGTGAGTGTTAATCTTAGTGTAAGGGTTAGTGTTAGTATAGGTTTAGGTTTAGGGTTAGTGTTAGGTTTAGGGTTAGGGTTAGGTTTAGCATGAGAGTTTGGGTTAGGATTTTTTTCTTTTTTTAAATTTTTATTGTTGCTTGTTCAAAACATTACATAGTTCTTGATATATCATATTTCACACTTTGATTCAAGTGGGTTATGAACTCCCATTTTTACCCCTTATACAGATTGCAGAATCACATCAGTTACACATCCATTGATTTACATATTGTCATACTAGTGTCTGTTGTATTCTGCTGCCTTTCCTATCCTCTACTATCACCCTTCCCATCCCCTCCCCTCCCCTCTTCTCTCTCTACCGCCTCTACTGTCATTCATTTCTCCCCCTTGTATTATTTTTCCCTTTCCCCTCACTTCCTCTTGTATGTACTTTTGTATAACCCTGAGGGTCTCCTTCCATTTCCATGCAATCTCCCTTCTCTCTCCCTTTCCCTCCCACCTCTCATCCCTGTTTAATGTTAATCTTCTTCTCATGCTCTTCGTCCCTACTCTGTTCTTAGTTACTCTCCTTATATCAAAGAAGACATTTGGCATTTGTTTTTTAGGGATTGGCTAGCATCACTTAGCATAATGTGCTCTAATGCCATCCATTTCCCTGCAAATTCTATGATTTTCTCATTTTTTAATGCAGAGTAATATTCCACTGTGTATAAATGCCACATTTTTTTATCCATTCATCTATTGAAGGGCATCTGGGTTGGTTCCACAGTCTTGCTATTGTGAATTGTGCTGCTATGAATTCGAAGTAGCAGTGTCCCTGTAGCATGCTCTTTTTAGGTCTTTAGGGAATAGACCGAGAAGGGGAATAGCTGGGTCAAATGGTGGTGACATTCCCAGCTTTCCCAGGAATCTCAATACTGCTTTCCAAATTGGCCGCACCAATTTGCAGTCCCACCAGGAATGTAGAAGAGTACCCCTTTCCCCACATCCTCGCCAGCACTTGTTGTTGTTTGACTTCAAAATGGCTGCCAATCTTACTGGAGTGAGATGGTATCTTGGGGTGGTTTTGATTTGCATTTCTCTGACTGCTAGAGATGGTGAGCATTTTTTCATGTACTTGTTGATTGATTGTATGTCCTCCTCTGAGAAGTGTCTGTTCAGGTCCTTGGCCCATTTGTTGATTGGGTTATTTGTTATCTTATTGTCTAATTTTTTGAGTTCTTTGTATACTCTGTATATTAGGGCTCTATCTGAAGTGTGAGGAGTAAAAATTTGTTCCCAGGATGTAGGCTCCCTATTTACCTCTCTTATTGTTTCTCTTGCTGAGGAAAAACTTTTCAGTTTAAGTAAGTCCCATTTGTTGATTCTTGTTAGTAACTCTTGTGCTATGAGTGTCCTACTAAGGAATTTGGAGCCCGACCCCACAATATGTAGATCGGAGCCAACTTGTTCTTCTATCAGATGCAGAGCCTCTGATTTGATATCAAGCTCCTTGATCCATTTTGAGTTAACTTTTGTGCATGGTGAGAGGAGGGGCTTCAGTTTCATTTTGTTTCATATGGATTTCCAGTTTTCCCAACACCATTTGTTGAAGATGCTATTCTTCCTCCATTGCATGCTTTTAGCCCCTTTATCAAATATAAGATAGTTGTAACTTTGTGGATTAGTCTCTGTGTCCTCTATTCTGTACCATTGGTCCACCCACCTGTTTTGGTACCAGTACCATGCTGTTTTTGTTACTATTGCTCTGTAATATAGTTTGAAATCTGGTATCGCTATACGGCCTGATTCACACTTCCTGCTTAGAGTTGCTTTTGCTATTCTGGGTCTTTTATTTTTCCATATGAATTTCATGATTGCTTTATCTATTTCTACAAGAAATGCCATTGGGATTTTGATTGGCATTGCATTAAACCTATAGAGAACTTTTGGTAATATCGCCATTTTGATGATGTTAGTTCTGCCTATCCATGAACAGGGTATATTTTTCCATCTTCTAAGATCTTCTTCTATTTCTCTCTTTAGGGTTCTGTAGTTTTCATTGTATAAGTCTTTCACCTCTTTTGTTAGGTTGATTCCCAAGTATTTTATTTTTTTTGAAGATATTGTGAATGGAGT
>NW_026006098.1:23604-27909 GCF_001458135.2 Marmota marmota marmota | reverse complement strand
AACCCAAACCCCAACCCTAAACCTAACTTACCCTTAACCTTAACCCTTACCTAAACCTATCCCTAACCATTACCCTAAGACTAACCCTAACCCTAACACTAAACCTAACACAAATCTTAACATTAACCCTAACCCTAACTGTAACACCAACCCTAACCTTAACCATAACCCTAACCATAACATTAACCCTAACCCTAACTAACCCTAACCGTAACACTAACCCTCAACCTATCCCTAGCCCTAATCTTAACACTAACACTAACCCTAACAATATACCTAACCCTAAACCTTACCCTAATTTTCACCCTAACACTAATCCTAACCCTAACACTAACCATAAACCTAAGACTAACCTTAACCCTAACCCTAAATCGAACACTAACCCTTACCCTAACCATAACACTAAGCCTAAACAAAACCTAACCCAAATCCTACAATGATCTCTAAAACTTACATGAACCCTAACCCTAAAAATAACCCTAATCCTAACCCTAACACTAATACTAAAACTACTTGTAACCCTAATACTAATCCTCACCCTATCACTAACACTAATCCTAACCCTACTCCTAAACCTAACCCTAACCCTTACCCTAACATTAACCCTAACCCTAACCCTAAACCTCACACTAACTCTATCCCTAATCCAACAGTAACCGTAACCCTAAACCTAACCCAAATTCTAACCCTAACCCACAACCTAACACAAACCATAACCCTAAGCCTAACACTAACCCTAACACTAACCCTAACCCTAATCATAATACTAACTCTTCAACTAACCCTAACCCGATCCCTATCCCTGATCCTCAAACTAATTCTAACACTAACTGTAAACCTAATCCTAACCCGTACCCTAACAATAACCCTAACCCTTACATAACACTAACCCTAAACCTAACCCTAATTCTATCATTAACCCTACCGTAACCCTAACTCTAAACCTAACACTAACCTCAACTTTAAAACTAACCCTAACCTACCCCTAACGCTAACCCCAATCCTACCTTTAACCCAAACACTAACCCTAACCCTAACTCTAACGCTAACTCTAACCATAATCCAACCGTAACCTAAACCTAACCCTAACACAAATCCTATCCCTAACTCTAAGCCTAACACAAACCCTAAACCTAACTATAACACTAACCCTAAAATTAACCCTAACTCTAACAATATCCCTAACCCGAATCCTAACCCTAACCCTAACACTAACATTAACTCTAAACCTAACCCTATCACTAATCCTAATACTAACCCTAAACCTAACACTAACCCTAACAATAACTCTAAACCTATCCTTAATCCTATCTGTAATCGTAACCCTAAACCTAACCCAACCCTAATCCTAACCTTAACACTAAACCTAACCCTAACTCTAAACTTATCAATAAATACCGTACTCTAACACTAACCCAAACTCTAACCCCAATTTTTACCCTAACATTAACTGTAACACTAACCCTAACCCTAACCCTAACTTAAACCCTCACCCTAACCCTAACCTTAACTCTGACACACTCTAAACCAAACTTTAACCCTAATTGAAACACTAATCCTAACCGTAACCCTAACCCTTTCTGTAACACTAACCCTAACCCTAACCCTAGTTCTAACCCTAACACTAACCCTAAACCTAACCTTAACCATAACACTAACACTAAACTTAACCCTAACCCTAAACATAACACTAATCAAAACACTAAGTTTAACCCTAACAGTAACGCTAACATTAACCCTAACCTTAAACCTAACACTAAACCTAAACATCTCACAATCCCTAACACTATTTCTAACCCTATCTGTAACCCTAAACCTAACACTACCACTAACCCTAACCCTGACACTAACCATAACCCTAACCCTAACATGAACCTTAACCATAACCCTAACACTAACCCTAACCCTAAATCTATCCTTAAACCTAATATCAACCCTATACCTAACCTAACCAAAATCATTAACCGTAACCCTAACCCTAAACTTAAAACTAACCCTTACCCTAAATATAACCCTAACACTAACACTAACCCTAACCATTTCCCTTCAATGAACCTTAACCCTAACATGATCCTAACTCTGACACTAACCCTAACCCTAACCCTAACTCTATCCCTAATTCTATTCGAAAACCTAACACTAAAACTAAACCTAACCCTAACCCTAACCCTAATACTAACCCTACCTAACCCTAACACTAACCCTAACCATAACCATATCACTAACCTTAATTCTAACCCTAAAAGTAACACTAATCCTAATTACAACCCCAAACCTCACCCTAATCCTAACCGTAACCATAAACATAATTCTAACACAAACCCTAAACCTAACACTAGCACTAACCATAACCCTAACCCTAACCCTAATTGTAACACTAACCCTAACACTAACCCTAAACCAAATTATAACTTTAATTCTAACATTAACCCTAACCATAAAAGTAACCCTAACCCTAACACTTACCCTAACATTAACCCTAAATCTCACCCTATACCTAACCCTAACACTAACTCTAACTATAATTCTAATACAAACCCTAAGCCTAACTGTAACCCTAAGTGAAACACTAATCCTAAACTTAACCCTAACCCTAACCGTAACCCTAACAGTAACACTAACAGTAACCCTAACCAAAAATTTATACCTAACCCTAACCTATATCTTGCCCTAATCCTAACATGAACCCTAAACCTAACCATAACACTAAACCTTACAGAAATGCACATCCTAACCTTAAACCTGACAGAAACACTAACTCTATCCCTAACCCTAACACAAACCCTAACCCAAACCCTTACCCTAACCCAGACCTAACCGTAACCCTAACCCTTACCTAACCCTAACCCTAACACTAACACTAACCCTAACACTAAACTTTACCCTAAACATAACACTAACCTTAAACCGAACCCTAACCTTAACGCTAACTGTAATAACACTAACATTAACCCTAACCCTAACATTAAACTAAACCTAATAGTAACCCTAACACTAACCCTAAACCTAACACTAACCCTGTCTTTAACCATAATCTTAATCGTAACTCTAGCCTCAACCCTACCCTAACACAAACCCTAATTTTAACACAAACCCTAACTCTAATACTAACACTAAACCTAACACCAAGGCTAACTCTGACATTAACCCTAACTATAAAACTAACCCTAACCTTAAACTGAAACCTAACCCTAACCAAATCCCTAACACAAACACTAAAAACAACCCTAATTTGAACCCTAATAATAACCCTAAACATAACACTAAACCTACCCCTAACGGTAACCCTAATCTTAAATACAACCCTAACCCTTACCCAAACTGTAACCCTAACTAAGCTCTAACACTAACCCTAAACCTAATCTTAAACCTAAACCTAACAAAAACCGTAACCCTAACACTAACTCGAAACTTAACCCTAACCTTAACACTAACCTAACCCCAACACTAACCCTAAACCTAATTATAAACCTAAACCAAACAGTAAACATAACCCTAACCCTAAGCCTAACACTAAGCCTAAACCTTAACCTAACCATAACCATAACCCTAACCTAATTATAACCCAAACCATGACCTTAACCCGAATCCTAACTGTAACCATAACCCTTAACTTAACCCTAACCTTAATCATAACACAAACCCAACCCTAACCCTTACTCGAAACCTAACCCTAACTTTAACATTAACCTAACCCCAACACTAACCCTAAATCTAATTATAAACCTAAAGCAAACAGTAACTGTAATCCTAATCCTAAGCCTAACACTAAGCCTAACCCTTAACCTAACCATAACCATAACCCTAATCTAATTCTAACCCAAACCATAACCTTAACCCGAATCCTAACTGTAACCATAACCCTAAACTTAACCCTAACCTTAATCATAACACAAACCCTACCACAACCCTAACACTAAACTTAACCCTAACCCTAAATCTCAACCTAACTCTAACCCTAAGAATAAAAATAACTCTTTTCATAAACCTAAACATAGCCCTAAACCTTACCCTAACTCTAAGCCTAAGTCTAAAACTAATACTAACCATAACCCTAAACCTAACCAAAACACTAATACTAACTCTAACACTAACCCTAACTGTAACCCAAACCCTAAACCTAACAGGACCTCTCACCCTAATCCTAACGATAAACCTAACCCTAACACGAACCCTAACACTCAACCTAACCAAAACACTAATAATAACCCTAACAATAACCCTAATCTAACCCTAATGATAACCCTAACCGTAACAATAACAGGAACTCTAACCCTAACCCTAACCCTAACCCTAACCCTAACC
>NW_026006098.1:0-20878 GCF_001458135.2 Marmota marmota marmota | reverse complement strand
TAGAGTAAGTTTTAGGGTTAGTGTTAGGTTTAGAGTCAGGGATAGGGTTACGGTTATGGTCGGTTTTAGAGTTAGGATTTGTGTTAGGTTTAGGGTTAGGGTTAGTGTTAGTATTGGGGTTAGGGTTATGTTTAAGTTTATATTTAGGGTTAGCATAAGGTTGAGGTTTAGGGTTAGGGTAAAGGTTAGCGTTGGGTTTATGGGAAGGTTTAGGGTTACTGTTAGTGTTAGGCTTAGGGTTAGTGTTACAATTAGGTTTAGCATTAGTTTATGATTAGTGTTAGGATTAGGGTTAGGGATAGGTTTATTGTAAGGGTAAGTGTTAGGGTTCGGGATAGGTTCATGGTTAGTGTCAAGGTTAGGGTCAGGGTCAGGGTTAGGTTAGATTTAGGTTAGTTTTAGAATAAGGTATAGTTTTTAGGTTAGTATTAGGGTTAGTGTTAGGGTTAGGGTTAAGTTTAGAGTTAGTTTATTGTTAGGGTTAGGGTTCAGTTTTGTTTCAAGGTTAGGGTTAGGTTTAGGGTTGGGTTTAGGATTAGTGTTATGTTTAGGGTTATGATTAGTGTTAGGATTAGCCTTAGGATTAGGATTAGGTAAGTGTTACAGTTAGGGTTAGGTTAGGGTCAAGGTTTTGGTTTAGGTTAGGGTTTGTTTTAGGTTTAGAGTTAGAGTTAGTGTTAGTGTTAAATTTAGGGTTAGGGTTAATGTTAGTGTTAATGTTAGGATTAGTTTAAGTTTAGGGTTAGATTTAGAGTTAGGGTTTGGTTTAGGGTTAGGTTTACTGGTATGTTTAGTGTTTGGGTTCATGTTAAGGTTAGGGTTAGGGTTAGTGTTAGGTTTAGTTTTTGGGTTAGGGTTACTGTTAGGGTTTGGTAAAGTTAGCATTAGGGTTATGTTAGGGTTATGGTTATGGTTTTGTTTAGGGTTAAGGTAAGGGGTAGTGTTATGTTTAGTGTTAGGTTAGGGTTAGGATTAGTTTTGGCATTCTGTTTAGAGTTAAGTTTAGGGTTAGTGTTAGGGATAGTGTTAGGGTTAGGGTGAGATTTAGGGTTATTGTTAGGTCTAGTGTTAGTTTAGAGTTAGGGTTAGTTTTAGGGGTATGGTTAGGTTAGTGTCTGGGTTTGGGTTATGCTTAGGGGTCAGGTTAGGATTAGGGTTACAGTTATGATTAGTGTTAGGGTTGGTGTTTGGGTTAGTGTTAGGGTTAGGGTTTGGGTTAGTGTTAGGGTTAGGTTTAGGGTTTGTATTATGTTTAGAATTAGGGTTAGGGTTAGGTTAAGTTTAGGGTTAAGATTAGTGTTAGATTTAGTGTTATAGTTATGGTTAGATTTAGAGATAGGTTTAGGGTTAGGGTTAGGGTTACGATTAGTGTTAAGTTTAGGGTTAGTGTTAGATTTAGGGTTATGGTTCTTGTTAGGGTCAGGGTGAAGTTTAGGGGTAGTGGTAGGGTTAGGATTGCAGGTAGGTTCAGTTTTAGGGTTAGGGTTATGGATAGTGTTAGGGTTAGTGTTAGGTTTTGGGTTAGGGTTAGGGTTAGAGAAGGCCTAGGGTTGGGTTAGGTTAGAATTATGGTTATGGTTTGGTTTAGGGTTTGTGTTAAAGTTAGTGTTAGGTTAGTGTTAGGGTTACAGTTATTGTTAAGGTTAGAGTTAGGTTTAGAATTAGTGTTAGGTTTAGTGTTAGAGTTAGTGTTATGGTTAGAGTTAGGGTTAGGGTTAGGTTTAGTGTTAGGTTTAGGGTTAGGTTAGGGTTTGTTTAATGGTTAGGGTTAGAATTAGCATTTGCGTTATTGTTAGGGTTAGGGTTAGGATATGGGATAGGGTTAGGTTAGGGTTAGTTTTACGATTAGGGTTAAGTTAGGGTTAGGGTTAGGGTTAAGGTTAGTGTGAGGGTTAGGGATTGGGTTAGGTTTAGGGTTAGGTTTACTGTTACAGTAACATTTAGGGATAGGCTTATATTTCGGTAAGGGTTTGGTTTAAGTTAGGGTTATGGTTAGGATTAGGGTTAGCTTTAGGGTTAGGGTTAGTCATGGGTTTAGGTTTAGCTTTAGGTTTAGTGTTAGGTTTATGGTTAGTGTTAATGTTAGCCTTTGGTTAGTGTTAGGGGTAGAGTTATGTTTAGGGTTAGAGTTAGGTTTAGAGTTAGTGTTAGGGTTAGTGTTAGGTTTAGGGATAGGGTTACGTTTAGGTTTACTGTTAGGTTTACGGTTAGGTCAGGGATTGTTTAATGGTTAGGTTTAGAGTTAGGGTTCGAGATAGTGTTAGGGTTAGGGTAAGGATTAAGGTTAGAGTTAGAGTTAGGTTTACAGTTAGGGTTAAGTTAGGTTTAGGTTTAGGTTAGAGTTATGGTTCGTGTTTGGTTTAGGTTTAGGGTTAGGTTCAGGTTTAGTGTTAGGGTTGGGGTTAGGGTTATGGTTACTGTTAGTATTAGGGTTAGGGTTAGGTTTAGATTTAGGGTTACATTTAGGGTTCAGGTTAGGTTTAGGGTTAGGGTACGTGTTAAAGTTATGGGTAGGGTTATGTTGACAGTGTTAGGTTTAAGGTTAGGTTTAGGTTTAGTGTTAGGGTTATGGTTATTGTTAGGGTTAGGTTTAGGTTTAGGTTTAGTGTTTGGGTTCTGGTTAGGGTTAGGTTTAGGTAAAGGTTAGTGTTAGGCTTAAGTTACGCTCAGGGTTATGGTTTGGGTTAAGGTTTGTTTAAGGTGCACGGTTAGTGTTAGTATCAGTGTATGGGTTAGGTTTAGATTTAGGATTAGGGTTAGTGTTTTTGTTAGAGTTAGGATTAGGTTTAGGTTTAGTGTTAGGGTTATGGTTTGGTTGTGGTTAGGGTTAGTGATATCGTTATGGTTAGGTTTGGTGTTAGGCTTAAGATTAGTGTTAGGGCTAGGATTAGGGTTAGGTTTAGGTAAGTGTAAGCATTAGGGTTATGTTAGAGTTAGGGTTATGATTTGGGTTAGGTTTTGTGTTAGGATAAGGGTTAGGGTTAGGATTGGGTTAAGGTTAGGTTTAGGGTTAGGGTTAGTGTTACTGATAGTGTTAGGAATAGGTTTAGTTTTAGGGTTTGTGTTAGGGTTACAGTTAGGGATAGGGTTAGGGTTAGGGTTAGGGTTGGGGTTAATGTTAGGGTTAGGTTTAGGGTTAGGGTTATGGTTAGTGTTACAGTTATGGTTAGGGTTATGGTAAAAATTATTGTAAGGTTTAGGTTGGAGTTAATTTTGGGTTAGTGTTAGGGTTAGATTTAGGGTTAGGGTTAGGGTTAGGATGAGGTTAAGGGTTAGTATTAGGGTTAGGGTAAGGGTTAGGGTTAGATTTAGGGTTAGGGTTAGTATTAGGTGTAGGTTTTGGGTTAAGGTTAGTGTTAGGTTTTGGGTTAGGGGTAGGGTTTGTGTTAGGGTTAAATTTAGGGTTAGGTTAGGGATAGGGTTTGGGTTAAGTTAGGGTGATGTTTAGGATTAGGGTTATCTTAGGTTTAGGTTAGTGTTAGGGTTGGTGTTTGTGTTAGTTTTAGGGTTAGTGTTAGGGTTAGTGTTTGAGTTAGGGTTAGAGTTTGGGTTAGTGTTAGGGTGAGTGTTAAGGTAGGGTTAGATTTAGGGTTTGTGTTAGAGTTAGGATTAGGCTTAGGTTTCAGATAAGTTTTAAGTTTAGGGTTAGGGTTACAGTTATTGTGTGGTTTAGGGTTAAGGTTAGGTAAGGTTTAGGGTTAGGTTTGTGTAAGGGTTATGGTTTGGGTTAGGGTTTGTGTATGTTTGGGTAAGAGTTAGTGTTAGTATTAGGGTTAGGATTAAGGTTGGTGTTAGTGTTAGGGATAGGAACTGGGAGAGGGTTAGATTTACTGGTATGAATAAGGTTATATTTCGTATTAGGGTTATGGTTAGTTTTAGTGTTAGATTTAGGATTCGTTTTAGGGTTAGGTAAGAATAAGCATTATGGTTAGATTAAGGTTAGGGTTAGGCTTTGTGTAAGGCTTAAGCTTAGGCATAGGGTTAATTTTAGAATTAATGTTAGGGTTAGGGTTACTGTTAGGTTTAGTGTTATTGTTAGGTTTACAGTTATGATTAGGGTTAGGTTCCATGTTATTGTTAACATTAGGTTTAGTGTTGGGGTTAGGTTTAGGGTTAGGGTTAGGGTAAGGGTTAGTTTAGTATTATGGTTAGGGTTCAGGATTAGGATTTGAATTAGTGTTTGGGTTAGTCTTAGAGTTAGGGTTAGGGTTAGTGATAGGTTTAGTGTTAAGGTTAGGGTTAATGATATGGTTAGTGTTGGGGTTAGGGTAAGGGTTACTGTTAGGCTTAGTTTTAGGGTTATTGTTAAGGTTCGGTTAGGGTTAAGTTTAGGGTTAGTGTTAGGGTTGGGATAAGGTTTAGAGTTTGTGACAGGGTTAGAGTTAGTGTTAGGGTAAGTGTTATGGTTAGTGTTAGTGTTAGGTTAGGGTTAGTGTTAGCGTTAGGGTTAGAATTATGATTAGTGATAAGGTTAGGTTTAGCATTAGGGTTAGTTTTAGGTTAGGGTTAGGTTTAGGGTTGGGTTAATGTTCGGGTTATGGTTAGGTTAGGGGTTTGTGTTAGTTTTTTGGGGGGTTAGTTTTAGGGTTAGGGTTAAAAAGTGTTGGATTTAGGTTTAGGGTTAGCGTTAGCATTTGAGTTAGGGTTACTGAAATGGTTATGTATAGGTTTACAGTTACGGTTAGGATTAGGATTACGTTTAGGGATAGGTTTAGCATAGGTTAGGGTTAGGGTTAGTGTTAGAATTTGGGTTACGGTTTGGGTTAGGGTTAGGGTTAGGGTCCGTGTTAGGTTTAGGCTTAGGTTCAGTGTTAGGTTTAGGTTTAGGTTTTGGGTTAGGGTTAGTGTTAGGGAAAGTGTTAGCATTAGTGTTTGGTTTAGGGTTATAATGAGGTTTAGGGTTAGTGTTAGTGTTAGGGTTAGGGTTATTGTTAGATTTAGGGATAGCATTATGGTGAGGGTTAGGTTTAGGGTTAGGTTTAGGGTTATTGTTAGGGTTAGGATTAAGTTTAGGGTTAAAGTTAGGGTTAGGGTTAATGTTAGGGTTAGTGTTAGACTTAGGGTTAGGGCTTCTCTTAGGGTTAGGGATAGGTTTAGGTTTAGGGTTAGTATTAGGTTGCAGTTATGGTTTGGGTGAGGGTTAGGCTTAGTGGTATGTTTAGGTTTAGAGTTCTTGTTAGGTTTACAGTTAGGGTTAGAATTAGGGTTAGTGTTAGTGTTAGGATTTGGGTTTGGTTTGGTAAGCGTTAGCATTAGGATTAAGTAAAAGTTAGGGTTATAGTTTGGGTTAGGGTTGTTGTTAGGATTAGAAATATGGTTAGGGTTAGTGTTAGTGTTAGGGTTAGGGTTAGGTTTTGTGTTAGGATTACGGTTAGTTTTATGGTTATGGTTATGGTTATGGTTAGTGTTAGGGTTCGGGTTAGTGTTAAATTTAGGGTTCATGTTAGTGTTATGGTTAGTGTTAGGGTTATAGTTATGTTAGGGTTAGTGTTAAAGTTAGGGTTCATGTTAGTGTTATTGTTAGGGTTAGTGTTAGGTTTAGGTTTAATGTTAGGGTTAAGGTTACGGTTAGTGTTTGGATTAGGGTTAAGATTAGGGTTACTTTTAGTGTTTGGGTTAGGGTTTTAGTTAGGTTCAGGTTTAGGTTTAGGGTTAGGGTTAGTGTTAGTGTTAGTTTTAGGGTTAGAATTAGGGTTAGGGTGAGGATTAGGGTTATGGTTAGGGTTATTTTTAGGTTTATGGTTAGGGTTAGGATTAGTGTAAGGGTTAGTATTAGGGTTAGTGTTAGGGATATGGTTAGGGTTTGGGTTAGGGTCAGGCTTAGTGGAATGATTAGGGTTAGTGTTAGGGTTATTGTTATGTTAGGGTTAGGGTTAGGTTTAGTGTTCGAGTTAGGGTAAGGTTTAGGTTTAGAGTAAGTGTTAGGGTTAGGTTTAGTTTAGGTTTAGGGTTAGGGTTCGATTTAGTGTTAGTGTTAGGGTTTGTGTTTGGGTTAAGGTTAGTATTAGGTTTAGTTTTAGGGTTAGTATTGGTGTTAGTGTTAGGGTTTGCGTTATGGTTAGTGTTAAGGTTAGGGTTAACTTTAGTGTTAGGGTTAGGATTAGTGTTAGGGTTAGGGTTAGTGTTATGGTTGTGGTTAGGGTTAGGATTAGGATTAGTGTTAGGCTTAGAGTTATGGTTCTCTTAGGGTCAGGGTTAGTGTAATGGCTAGGGTTAGGGTTAAAGTGAGAATTAGTGTAAGTGTCAGGATTAGGATAAGGGTTAGGTTTAGGGATCATGTTAGGTTTAGGAATATTTATGGGTTAGTGTTAGAGTTCGGTTTATCATTAGGGTTAAGGTTATTGTTAGGGTTATTATTACGGTTTAGTGTTAGGGTATGGGTTAGAGTTAGGATTAGGCTTAGGGTTAGGTTAGTTTTAGGTTTAGGATTAGAATTAGAGTTAGGTTTAGGTTTAGGGTTAGTGTTAGTGTTAGGGTTATGGTTAGGATTACGTTAGGATTAGGGTGTTAAATTTAGCACTAGGTTTAGGGTTAGGGTTAATGTTAGGGTTAAATTTAGGTTTAGGGTTAGATTTTAGGGTTAGGGTTAGGATTAGGGTTAGTGTTAGGGTTAAGGTAAGGATTAGGATTAGGGTTAGGGTTAGTATTAGGTTTAGAATTAGGCTTCATGTTAAGGTTAGGGATAGGATGAGTGTTAGGGTTAAGGTTAGGTTTAGGGTGAGTGTTAGGGTTAGGTTTAATGTTAGTGTTTCTTTTAGGGTTAGGGTTAGGGTTAATTATAGTGTTAGGGTTAAGAAAAGGTTTAGAGTTAGCGTTATGGTTACAGTTAAGTTTAGGGTTAGTGTTTTGTTTAGGGTTAGGGTTAGGGTTAGGGTTAAGGTAAGTGATAGGGTTAGGTTTAGGGTTAAGTTTAGTGTTAGGGTTAGGGTTAGGGTTAGGGTTAGGGTGAGGGTTAGGGTTAGGGTTAGTGTTTGAGTTAGGATTAGGGTTAGAGTTTTTGTTAGTGTTAGGGTTACAGTTAGGATGAGGTTAGGGTGAGGGTTATTGTTAGAGTTAAATTTTGTGTTAGGGTTAATGTTAGTGTTAGGATTAGGTTTAGGGTTAGGTCTAGGGTTAGAATTAGGGTTAGGTTCAACGTTAGGGTTAGATTTAGGGTTAGGGTTACGTTTAGGGTTACAGTTAGGGTTAAGCTGAGGGTTAGGATTAAGTTCAGGGTTAGTGTTAGTATTCACTTTAGGGTTTGTGTTAGGGTTCATGTTAGGGTAAATTATAGTGTTAGGGTTAGGGATAAGTTAGAGTTAGTATTAGGGTTAGGATTGGGTTTAAAATTAGTGGTTGTTTTAGGGTTAGGGTTAGGGTTATGGTTAGGATTATGGTTAGGTTATGGTTAGTGTTTGTGTTAGGGTTATGGTTATAGTTAGGTTTACGGTTAGTGTTAGTGTTAGCGTTATGGTTATGGTTAGGGTATTTGTTAGGATAATGGTTATGTTTAGGGTTAGTGTTAGGGTTAGTGTTAGGGTTAGGGGGTTACTTAGGGTTAGGTTTAGGGGTTTAGTGTTAGGGTTAGGGTTTGTGTAAGGGTGGGTTAGGGTAGTGTTAGTGTTACAGATAAGGTTAGGGTTATATTTAGGGTTAGAATTAGTGTTAGGTTTAGTGTTAGGATTATGATTAGTTTTAGAGTTACAGTTAATGTTAGTGTTAGGTTTAGGGGTAGAGTTAGTGTTAGGGTTATGGTTAGGGTTAGGGTTTGTGTTAGGTTTGGGGTAATGTTTAGGGTTAAAATTAGTGATAGGATTAATTTTGAGGATAGGATTGTTGTTAGGGTTAGGATTAGGCTTAGTGTTAGGGTTGGTGTTAGTGTTAGGATTAGGGTTAGAGTTAGTGGTAGGTTTAGTATTAGGGTTAGGGATAGACTTAGGGTTCACGGTAGAATTAGGGTTATGGTTTGCATTAGGGTTAGTGTTAGGGTGAGGGTTAGGGTTAGGTTTAGGTTTGGGTTTAGGTTTAGGGTTAGTTTTAGGGTTAGGTTTAGTTTTAAAATTAGGGTTAGGGTTAAGTGTAAGGTTCATGTTAGGGTTAAGTTTAGGGTTAGGGTAAGTGTTAAAGTTAGAATTAGTGTTTGTGTTAGGCTTAGGGTTATGGTGAGTGTTAGGGTTAGGGTTACAGTTAAGGTGAGGGATAGGTTTAGGGTTAGGTTTAGTGTTAATGTTTGTGTTAGGGTTAGGGTTAGTCTTTATTATACTGTTAGGGTTCGGGATAGGTTTAGAGTCAGTTTTAGAGTTAGCATTAGGTTTAGGGTTAGTGTTATGATTAGTGTTAGGGTTAAGGTTAAGATTAGTTATAGGGTTAGGTTTAGGGTTAAGGTTAGTTTTAGGGTAAGGGTTAGGGTTATGGTTATATTTAGTGTTAGGGATGGGTATAAGGGTTGGGTTAGTGTTACGGTTAGTGTTAGTGTGAGGATTCAGTTTTGGGTTCGTGTTAGTTTTAGGGTTAGGGTTAGGGTTAGACTTCGGGTTCGTGTTAGAGTTAGGGTTACAGTTTTAAATAGAGTTAGTGATAGTTTTTATGGTTAGGGTTAGGTTTAGGGTTGGGTTTAGGGTTAACGTTAGTGTTAATGTTAGTGTTAGGGTTAGGGTTATGATTAGTTTTAAATGTAGGGTTATGGGTAAGTTTAAGGTTCATGTTAGGGTTAAGTTAAGGGTTAGGATTAGGATTAGGGTTAGTGTTAAGTTTACAGTTAGAGTTACGGTTAGGTTTAGGGTTTGAGTTAGGATTAGGTTTAGGGTTATTATTAGGGTTAGGGTTGCAGTTAGGTTTATGGTAGGGTTAGGGTTAATATTAGTGTTAAATTTTGTGTTAGGGTTAGTGTTAGGATTAGGTTTAGGCTTAGGGTTAGTGTTAGAATTAAGGGTATAGTTAGGGTTAAGGTTAATTTTAGTCTTGGTGTTAGAATGAAGTTTAGGGTTAGTGTTAGGGTAGAGGTAACAGTTAGGATTAGGGTTAGGTTTACTCTTAGGGTTATGGTTAGTGTTACGTTTAGTGTTAGTGTTAGTGTTAGGGTTATGATTATGGTTAGGGTTAGTGTTAGGTTTGGGGTTATGATTTGTGTTAGAATTAGCGATAGGATTATGTTTAGGGTTAGGTTTATTGTTAGGGTTAGGGTTAGGGTTGGGTTAGTGTTACGCTTAGTGTTAGTGTTAGGGTTCAGGTTAGGGTTAATGTTAGTGTTAGGGTTACAGTTAGGGTTAGACTTTGGGTTCGTGTTAGAGTTAGGGTTACAGTTTGAAATAGAGTTAGTGATAGGGTTATGGTTAGGGTTAGGTTTAGGTTTGGTTTTAGGGTTAACATTGGTGTTAGTGTTAGGGTTAGGGTTAGGGTTAGGATTAGTTTTAAAGGTAGGGTTTTGGTTAAGTTTAAGATTCATGTTAGGGTTAAGTTAAAGATTAGGATTAGGGTTAGGGTTAGTGTTAGGGTTAGAATTAGTTATCGTGTTAGTGTTAGGGTTACATTGAGTGTTAGGTTTATGATTAGGTTTAGGATGTGGAATATGGTAAGGGTTAGGTTTAGTGTTAGTGTTTGTATTAGGGTTAGGGTTTATTATAGCGTTAGGGTTAGGGATAGGTTTAGAGTTAGTGTTAGTGGGTAAGGATTAGGGTTAGTGCTTGTGTTGTGTTAGAGTTATGGTTAGTGTTAGGGTGAGCATTAAGGTTAGGGTTAGCGTTAGGGTTAGTGGTAAGGTTAGTGTTAGGGTTAGTCTTAGGTTTAGGGTTAGTATTAGGATTAGGGTTAGTGTTAGGTTTAGGGTTATGATTAGGGTGATGTTCAGTGTTAGGATTAGGGTTACGGTTATGGTTATGATTAGGCTTAGGTTTAGTGTTAGGGTTAGAGTTAGGGTTAGGGTTAGCTTTAGGGTCAGTGTTAGGGTTAGGGTTAGAGTTAGGGTTAGAGTTAGGGTTAGTATTAGCGTTTTGGTTTGTTTTTGTGTTAGTGTTAGGTTTAGGGTTGGACTTAGGGTTTGTGTTAGGTTAGGGGTTAGAATTAGTGTTAGGGTTACAGTTAGGATTAAGTTTAGGGTTAGGGTTAGGGATAGGGTTTGTTTTAGAGTTACGGTTAGAGTTAGGGTTATGGTCAGTGTTAGGTTCAGTGTTAGGGTTAAAGTTAGAGTTGGGTTAGGGTTAGGGTTTGTGTTAGGGTTATTGTTAGGGTTACGATTAGGATTAGCATTAGATTTAAGTTTAGAATTAGGGTTAGGGTTAGTTTTATGGTTATGTTTAGGTTAGAGTTAAGTTTAGTGTTAGTGTTAGGGTTAGGGTTAGAGTTAGTGTTAGTGTTAGGGTTAGGGTTATGATTAGGGTTAGTTTGAGTATTAGGGTTAGGGATAGAGTTAGGGTTAGGTTTAGAGTTAGGGTTAGGGTTAGGGTTTTGGTTAAGGGTTAGGTTTAGTGTAAGGTTTAGGGTTAGGTTTAGGGTTAGGATTAGTGTTTGTATTAGTGTTAGGTTTAGGGTTAGACTTAGAATTTGTGTTAGGTTTAGGGTTAGAGTTAGGGTTAGGGTTAAATTTAGGATTAGGTTAGAGTTAGGGTTAGGGTTAGTGTTAGGTTTAGGTTTAGTTTTAGGGTTAGTGTTAGGGTTAAGGTTAAGGTGTGTGTTAGGGTTAGGTTTAGTGTTAGAATAGGGTTATGGGTAGGATTAGGGTTAGGTTTCGGTTAGAGTTAGTGTTTGGTTTGCACTAGGGTTAGTGATAGGGTTAGTTTTAGGGTTATTTTTAGGGTTGGGTTAGGGTGAGTGATAGTGTTAGGGTTAGAGTTTGTGTTAGTGTTAGAATTTGTGTTAGTGTTAGGGCTAGGGATAGGTTTAGAGTTAGTGTTATGGTTAGGATTAGGGTTCGTTTTAGGCTTAGTGTTAGGAATATGGTTAGTGTTAGTGTTAGGGTTAGGGGTAGGTTTAGGGTTAGCAATAGTTTAATTTGGGATAGGTTGAGGTTTAATCTTAGGGTTAGGGTTAGGGTTATGTTAAAGGTTAGGGTTAGGGATAGGGTTAGTATTAGGTTTACATTAAGGGTTAGTGTGCATTTTAGCATTACGGTTAGGGTTAGGGTTAGGGTTAGTGTTAGGTTTACACTAGTTTTAGGGTTATGGTTATGGTTAGCTTACATTTATGGTTAGGGTTATTGTTATGGTTAGGGTTAGGATTACTGTTTGGGTTAGGGTAAGGTTTAGGGTTTGGGTAAGGGTTACGGTTATGTTTAATGTTAGGTTTAGTGTTAGGATTAGCATTAGTGTTAGTGTTTTTGTTAGGGTTTGGTTTATGTTTAGGGTTAGGGTTAGGGTTTGTGTTAGGTTTAGGGTTGTGTTAGGGTTAGGTTTACAATAATGATTAGAGTTAGGTTTAAGGTTAGTTTTGGGTTTAGTGATAGGGTTAGGGTGAGGTTTATGTTTAGGGTTGGTTTCTGAAATAAGGTTAGGTTTAGGGTTAGGGTTAGTGTTAGAGTTAGGGTTACAGTTTGTCTTAGTGTCTGGTTTAGGGTGAGTGTTACAGTTAGGTTTTGTGTTAGGGATAGGGTTAGGGTTAGGGATAGTGTTAGGCTTAGGAATAGGTTTAGGGTTAGTGTTTGGGTATGGTTAGGATTAGGTTTATTTTCAGGTTTAAGGTTAGGTTTAAGGTTATGGTTAGTGATAGGATTATGGATAGGTTAGTTGTAATGTTAGTGTTAGGGTTAGGATTAGGGTTTGTGTTAGGGTTAGTGTTAGGTTTATGGTTAGGGTTAGTGTATGGGTAAGTGATAGGGTTAGGTTTAGGTTTACATTTAGTGTTAAGGTAATGTTAGGTTTTGGTTAGTTTAAGCGTTAGGATTAGGTTTAGGGTTAGGATTTTTTAGGGAAGAATTAGGGGTTTTGTTAGGCTTAGGGTTAGGGTTAAAGGTTTTGTTAGGTTTAGGTTTAGGTTAGGCTTAGTGTTAGGTTTGGGTTAGGGTTATGATTTGTGTTAGAGTTAGCATTACAGTAGGTTTAGGTTTAGTGTTACAGGTAACATTAGGGTTAAAATTAGGGTTAGGGCTAGTGTTGGGGTTTGGCTTATGCTTAGGGTTAATGTTAGTGTTAGGGTTATGTTTAGTGTTCAGGTTAGTGTTAGGGTTAGTTTTATGATTAAGGTTAGGGTTAGGGATATGGTTAGGGTTAGTGTTAGCTTTAGGTTTAGACTTAGGGTTTGTGTTATAGTTAGGGTTACATATAGGGTTAGAGTTTCAATTAGGATTAGGGTTAGGGTTAGGTTTAGGATGAGTGTTAGTGTTAGAGTTAGGGTTAGTGTTAGTGTTAGCATTAGGCTTAGGAGGGTTTGTGTTAAGTTTAGGTTTAGGGTTAGTGTTAGGTAAGGGTTACATGTAGGATTAGGGTTAGGGTTAGGGTTAGGGTTAGTGTTTACATTAGGAATAGTGTTCGGGTTAGTGTTAGGGTTAGGATTAGGGATGGGTTAGGGTTAGTGTTAGTGTTAGGGTTAGGGTTAGGATTAGTGTTAGGGTTAGAGATAGGATTGGGTTTAGGGTTAGTGTTAGGGTTAGTGTTAGAGTTATTCTTAGGTTTAGGGTTAGTGCTAGGCTTAGGGTTAGGATTAGTGTTAGTGTTAGGGTTAGAATTAGCAACAGTGATAGTATTAGGGATAGGTTTAGGGTTAATGTTAGGATTCTGGTTAGGATTAGGTTTAGTGTTATGGTTAGGGTTAAGGTTATGGATAGGGTTAGTGTTGGGGTTAGCATTAGGGTTAGGTTTAGGATTAGTGTTAGAGTTAGGGTTACTGTTAGGATTAGGGTTAGTGTTAGGATTAGTGTTAGGGTTACGGTTTGTATTAGGGTTATTGTTAGGGTTAGTTTTAGTTTTAGGGTTTAGGTTAGTGTTAGGTTTAGGGTTAGGGTTAGTATTAGGTTTACTCTTCAAATTAGGGTTAGGGTCAGTGTAGTGTTAGGGTTATGGTTATGTTTAGGTTTAGTGTTAGAAATAAGCTTAGGGATAAGGTTAAGGTTAGGGTTAGAGTTAGTGTTAGGGTTAGTGTTAGGGTTCTCCTTAGGGTTAGAGTTAGGTTTAGTGTTAGGTTTAGGGTTACAGTTAGGGTTAGGATAGGGAGAGTGTTAGGTTGAGGAATAGGTTTAGTGTTACTGTCAGGGTTAGGGATAGGGTTAGTGTTAGGTTTAGGTTCAGTGATAGGGTTATGATAGGCAGGGATAGTGTTATTGTTAGAGTTAGGGTTAGGGTTTGTTTGAGAGTTAGTGTTAGGGTTAAAGTTTATGTTAGGTGTAGAATTAGGGTTAGCTTTATGATTTGGGTTATGGAGAGGGTTAAGGTTATTGTTAAGATTAGTTTTAAATTAGGATTATAGTTAGGGTTAGGGTTAGGATTTGTGTTAGAATTAGGGTTAGGTTTAGAATTACACATAAGATTAGGGATAGATTAAAGGTTAATGTCAGAGTTAGGGTTACATTTAGGGTTAGGATTAGTGCTGTGGTTAGAGTTAGGTTTAGGGTTAGTGTTAGGGTTAGGGTTAGAGTTCGTGTTAGGTTTACAGTTAGGTTTAGGGTTAGGGTTGGAGATAGGATAAGGGTTCGGATTAGGGTTAGTGTTATGGTTAGGTTGAGGTTTAGGGTTATGTTTATTGTTAGTGTTAGGGTTAGTTTTAGGGTTAGAGTTAGGTTAAGGGTGAGGATTAGGGTTAGGTTTAGGGTTAGCTTTAGGTTTAGGGTTATGGATAGTGTCAGGGTTAGTTTTAAATTTGGGATTAGGGTTAGGGTTAAGGTTAGGATTTTTGTTAGGGTTAGGGTTAGGTTTAGAATTACAGATAGGTTTACAGTTAGATTAATGGTTAGGGTTAGGGTTTGCGTTAGTGTTAAGGTTATGTTTAGTGTTAGGGTTAGTGTTACGGTTAGGGTTAGGTTTAGGGTTAGTGATAAGGTTAAGATTAGAGTTAGTGTTAGTTTTAGGGTTAGGGTTAGGATTAGGGTAAGTGACAGGGTAAGGGTTTGGGTTAGGGTTAGTATTAGGGTTAGTGTTAGGGTTACTTTTAGGGTTGTGGTTATGGTTAGGTAAGAGTTAGGGTTAGGGTTGGGTTAGGTTTAGGGTTATGGTTTTTGTTAGGGTTTGTGTTGGGGAAAGGATTAAAGTAGGGGTTACAGTTAGGTGTAGAATTAGGGTTAGTTTTTGGGTTAGTGTTAGGGTTAGCACTAGGGTTACGTTTAGAATTAATGTTAGGGTTAGCATTAGGGTGAGGTTTAGGGTTATGGTTAGGGTTAGAGTAAGTTTTAGGGTTAGTGTTAGGTTTAGGATCAGTGTTAGGTTTATGTTTAGGGTTAGCATAATATTTAGGGTTATGGTTAGGGTTAGGGTTACGTTTAGTGTTAAAGTTTGGGTTACAATTAGGGTAAGACCTAGTGTTAGGATTAGGGTTAGAGTTAGATTTAGGGTTAGTGTTAGTGTTACGTTTAGTACTAAGGTTAGGCTTAGAGTTCAGTTTAGGGTTAATATAGAGTTAGGGTTATGGTTTTTGTTAGGGTGATGGTCATGTTTAGGGTTAGTGTTAGGTTTAGGGTTAGCATTAGAGTTATGGTAAGAGTTAAGTTTATGGTTAGTGTTAGGGTTAGAGTTACGGTTACGGTTAGTGTTAGAGTTAAGATTAGGTTTTGTATTAAGGTTATGGTTAGGGTGAGTGTTAGGGTTAGTGTTAGTGATTGGGTTAGGGTTAGGTTTAGGATTATTGATAGTGTTAGGGTTAGAGATAGTTTTAAGGTTAATGTTAGGCGTAGGGTGAGGGTTAGTGTTACGGTTAGGGTTAGGGTTCAGTTTAGGTTTAATGTTAGGGTTAGGTTCAGGGTTAGGATTAGTGTTATGGTAAGGGTTTGGGTTAGGGTTAGTGTTAAGTTTATGTTAGGTTTAGGATTAGAGTAGTGTTATTGTTAGTTTAGGGTTAGAATTAGGGTTAGTGTTAGAGTTAGGGTCTGGTTTAGGATTAGGGTTAGGGTTGGTGATAGGTATAGGGATATGTTTAGTGTTAATGTTAGTGATAGGATTAGGTTTGGGGTAAGGGTTAGTGTTAGGGTTATGGTTAGGATTAGTGTTAGAGTTAGTGTTAGTGTTAGGGATAGGGTTAAGATTAGTGTTAGGGTTAGTGTAATGGTTAGGGTTAGTATTAGGTATCGTGGAGGGTTAGGTTTAGGGTAGGGTTAGGGTTAATATTAGGATTAGGGTAAGTGTAAGGGTTAGGGTTACAGTTACAGGTAGAGTTAGTGTTAGGGTTAGGATTAGGGTTACAGTTATTGTTAGTGTTAGTGTTAGTGTTAGGGTTAGGGTTAGGGTTGGAGTTAGGGTTAGTGTTAGGGTATCTGAGAGGGTAAGGGTTAAGGTTCGGTTTAGGGTTATGTTAACGGTTAAGATTTAGGTTAGGGTTAGGTTTAGGTTTGGGTTAGGGGTAAAGTTAAGGTGTGTGTTAGGGTTAGATTCAGGGTTAGGTTTTGGGAAGGGTTGGTGTTAGGGTTAACGTTAGATTTAGTGTTAAGGTTAGTTTTATGGTTAGTTTTAGGGTTAGGGTAAAGTTTAGGTTAGGGTTAGGGGTAGGGTTAGGGTTAGGTTTAGGTTTATGGTTCATCATAGTGTTACAATTAGGGTTAGGGATAGGGTTAGGCTTAGTTTTAGGATTAGGGTTAGATTTAGATTAGGTATAGGATTAGAAATAGTGTTAGGTTTAGGAATAGATTTAGGAATAATGTTAGGGTTATGGTTAGGGTCAGTTTTAGGGTTAGTATAAGGGTTACGGTTAGGGTTAGTTTTAGGGTTAGTGTATGGGTTAGGGTTAGGTTTTGTGTTAGGTTTAGGTTAGGGTTAGTGTTAGGGTTATGGTTAGGATTAGTGTTAGAGTCAGTGTTAGGGATAGGGTTAAGTTAGTGTTAAAGTTAGGATTAGTGTTAGGTTTAGGTTTAAATTAGGGTTAGGTTTAGTGATAGGGTTATGTTTGGTTTAGGGTTAATTTTAGTTTTAGGGTTAGGGTTAGAATTTTTTAAGGTTAGGTTTAGGATTATGAAAAGTGTTAGGGTTAGTGTTAGTGTTAGGGTTAGGGTTAGTGTTAGAGTAAGGGTAATGGTTAGGATTAGTTTAAGAGTTAGAATAGGGTTAGGGTTAGAATTTTTGTAAGGGTTAGGGTTATGGTAAGTGTTAGGGTTAGTGTTAGTGTTAGGGTAAGGGTTAGGGTTAGGGTTACGGTTAGTTTAAGAGTTAGGATAGGGTTAGGGTTAGTTTTAGGGTTAGTGTAAAAGTTAGGGTTAGGGTTTGTGTTAAGTTTAGGGTTAGGGTTAGTGGTTGTTTTAGGGTTAGGTTTAGGGTTAGAGTTACTGTTATGTATAGAACTAGGGTTAGAGATAGAATAAGACTTTGGATTAGGGTAAGTGTTAGGGTTATGGTTAGAGTTACTGTAAGTTTTGGTTAAGGGTTAGGGTTAGGCTTTGTGTTAGGGTTAGGGTTAATGTGAGGGTTAGGGTTAGTGTTAGGTTGAGGGTTAGGTTTAGTGTTAAGGTTAGTGATAGGGTTAGGTTTGGGGTTAAGGTTAGTGTTAAGGTTTGGGTTAGTGTTAGTGTTAGCTAATGTTAGATTTAGGGTTAGGGTTCAGGTTAGGGTTAGTTAAGGGTTATGGTTATGATTAAGTTTAGGGTTATGGTTTGGGAAAGGATTTGTCTTAGATTTAAGGTTTGTGTTAGGGTTAAGTTTAGGGTTAGGGTTTCCGTTAAGGTTCATGTTATGGTTAGGGATATTTTTAGGGTTAGAGATAGGTTTAGGTTTAGGGTTAGTGTTAGTGTTAGCATTAGGGTTAGTGTTATGGTTAGGGTTAGGTTTATTGTTAGGGTTAGGATTAGTGTTAGGGTTACTGTTAAAAGTGTAAAGTTTAGGGTTAGGGTTAGTGTTAGCTTTACAGTTAGGGTTATGTATTGGGTTAGGGTTAGGGTTACTGTTAGGGTTAGTTTTAAAGTTAGGATTATGGTCAGGGTTAGGGTTAGGATTTGAGTTAGGTTTTGGGTTAGGGTTAGACTTACAGATATAATTACAGTTACATTAAAGTTTAGGGTTAGAGTTGGCATTAGTGTTAGGGTTACGTTTAGGCTCAGTGTTAGTGTTATGGTTAGAGTTAGGGTTAGGGTTAGGTTTAGGGGTAGTGTTAGGCTTACGGTTAGAGTTAGTGTTAGGGATAGGGTTAGGTTTAGGGTTAGTGATAGGTTAAGGGTTCGGGTTAGGGTTAGTGTCATGGTTAGGGTGATGTTTAGGGTTAGGGTTATTTTTAAGGTTACGTTTAGTGTTAGGTTAAGGGTAAGGGTTAGGATTATGGTTAGGGTTAGTGTTAGAGTTAGGGTTAGGGTTAGTTTTAGGCTTAGTGTTAGGGTTTGTGTTATGGTTAGGGTTAGTATTAGGGTTGGGCTTACAGTTTGGATTAGGGTCAGGGATAGAGTTAGGGTTAGGGTTAGGGTTAGGGTTAGTGTTAGTGTTACAGATAGGGTTAGGGTTAATATTCGGGTTAGGGTTAGGGTTATAGTTATTGTAAGGGTTAGGTTTAGGGTTAGGGTTAGGTTTAGTGTTAGGTTTCAGGTTAGGGTTCGTGTTAGGGTTAGGGTTAGGTTGACGACTAGGGTTAGGTTTAGGATTAGGGATAGTGTTAGTGATTGGGTTAGGGTTAGGGTTAGTGTTATGGATAGTGTTACGGTTAGGGATAGGTTTAGGGATAATGTTAGGCAAAAGGTGAGGGTTAGTGTTACAGTAGGGTTTAGGGTTCTGTTTAGGTTTAGTGTTAGGTTTAGGTTTAGGGTTAGGGTTAGGGTTAGGGTTATTGTAAGGGTTAGGGTTAGTGTTAAATTTAGAGTTAGGTTTAGGTTTAGGGTTAGTGTTACTCTTAGGTTAGGGTTAGAATAAGAGTTAGTGTTAGGGTTAGGGTTAGGATTAGGGTTAGGGTTAGGGTTAGTGATAGGTTTAGGTATATGTTTAGTGTTAGTATTAGTGTTAGGTTACTCTTGGGGTTAGGGCTAGTGTTAGGATTATGGTTAGGGTTAGTGTTAGAGTTAGTGTTAGGGATAGGGTTAAGTTTAGTGTTAGGGTTAGTTTTAGGGTTAGTGTTAGGTTTAAGTTTTGTGTTAGGGTTAGGATTAGGGTTAGGCTTAGGCTTAGGATTAGGGTAAGTGTAAGGGTTAGGTTTAGGTTATGGATAGAGTTTGTGTTAAGTTTAGGGTTAGGGTTAGGGTTAGTGTTAGTCTTAGTATTAGGGTTTCTGTTAGGGTGAGGTTGAGGTTAGGTTTAGGGTTATGGTTACAGTTAGGAATCAGGTTAAGATTAGGGTTAGGGTTAGTTTCGGTATAGGGTTAGAGTTAAGGTTTGTGTTAGGGTTAGATTTAGGGTTAAGTTTTATGTAGGGTTAGTATTAGGGTTATCATTAGATTTAGGGTTAAGGTTAGTTTTAGGGTTAGGGTTAGGGTAAAGTTTAGGTTAGGGTTAGGGTTATGGTTAGGCTGGGTTTGGGGTTATGATTAGTATTAGGGTTTGTGTTAGGGTTAGGGTAGTGTTAGGGAAAGGGTTAGGTTTAGTGTTAGGTTTTTTTGTTAGGTTTAGTGTTAAGGTTAGGTTTTTTGTTAGGGTTAGGGATAGGGTTAGGGTTACAATTAGGATTAGGGTTAGAGTTAGTATCAGGGTTAGTGTTAGGGTGAGGGTTATATTTAGGGTTAGTGTTTGTGTTAGGGTTTTTGTTAGTGTTAATGTTAGTGTTATGGTTAGTGTTAGGGTTAGGGATTGTGTTATGTTTAGGGATAGGGTTTATGGTAAGGTTAGGGTTAGGGTAAGGATTATGTTTAGGATTAGTGTTTAGTTTATGTTTAAGGTTAGGGTTAGTGTTAGGGTAATCATTAAGGTTAGGCTTAGTGTTAGAGTTAGGGTTAGGGTTGGGCTAGAGTTAGGGTAGTATTAGAGTTAGCATTATAGTTAGGTTTAGGGTTAGTGTTAGGATTAGCATTAGGTTTAGGTTAGTGATAGGGTTAGTGTTAGGGTTAGGGTTAGGATTAGTGTTATGGTTAGGGTTAGGGTTATGTTTAGGTTTATATTTAGTGTTAGGGTAAGTTTTATGTTTAGGATTAGAATTAGGGTTATTTATAGGGTTAGGGTTAAATTTAGGGTTAGTATTAGGGTTAGGGTTAGGGTTTGTGTTAGAGATTGTGTTAGGATTTGTTTTGGGGTTAGGGTTAGTGTTAGGTTTAAGGTTGTGTTTAGGGTTAGTTTTATGTTTTGTTTAGGGTTAGGGCTAATGTTAGGGTTAGGTAATGTTAGAGTTACTGTTAGGGTAAGCTTTAGGGTTAGGTTTAGAGTTATTGTTATGATTATGGTTAGGATTAGGTTTAGGGTTTGGGTTAGAGATATGGTTAGGTTTAGTTTTAGGGTTAGGGTTAAGGTAGTATTAGTGTTAGGGTTAGGTTTAGGGTTAATATTGGGGTAGGGTTAGTATTTGTGTTAGGGTTAGGGTTAGAGATAGTCTTAGGTTTTGTTTTAGGGTTAGGTTTAGAGTTAGTGTTAGGGTTAAAGTTAGCTTTAGGGTTAAGGTTGGTTTAGTGTTAGGGTTAGGGTTAGTGTTATAGTTAGTGTTAGTGTTAGGTTTAGGGTTTCTGTTAGGTTTAAGTTTAGGTTTAGTGTGAGGTTAGGGTTACGGGTAGAATTTGTGTTAGGTTTAGGGTTAATGTTAGTGTTAGGGTTTGTGTTAGGGTTAGTGTTAGGGTTAGAGTTAGGGTTCGGATTAGGGTTGGGATAGGGTAGGGTTAGGGTTAGGGTTAGGATTTTGTTATGTTTAGAGACAGGTTTAGTGATAGGGTTAAGTTTAGGGTTAGGGTTAGTGTTATGCTTAGCGCTAGGTTTAGGGATATGATTAATGTTAGGGTTACTGTTAGAGTTAGCTTTAGAAATAGTGTTTTGGTTAGTAGTGTTAGGGTTAGGTTTAGTATTAGGGTTTGGGTTAGGGTTTGTGTTAGGGTTAGGGTTAGTTTTAGTTTCACCATTAGATTTAGGGTTAGTGTTAGGATTACTGTTAGTGTTGAGGTTTGCGTTAGTGTTAGTGTTAGGGTTAGGTTTAGGGTTAGTGTTAGTGTTAGGGCTTGTGTTAGGTTTAGAGGTACAGTCAGTGTTAGTGTTAGTTTAGTGTGAGTGTCAGGGTTAATGTTAGGTTTAGGGTTAAGGTTCATCTTAGTTTTAGGGTTAGGGTTAGTGTTAAAATTAGAGTTAGGGTTAAGTTTAGGGTTAGTGTTACTGTTAGGGTTAGGTTTAGGGATAGAGTTAGTGTTAGGGTTAGGGTTAGGGTTTGGGTTAGGTTTAGGGTTATGGTTAGTGTTACAGCTCTGTTAGTGTTAGTGTTAGGGTTAGGGTTAGCTTTAGGTTCAGTGTTAGCATTTTGGTTAGGCTTAGGGTTAAGTATAATGTTAGGGTTAGGGATAGTTTTAGAGTTATTGTTAGTTTTAGGGTTAGGATTAGGTTTAGTATTAGTGTTAGTTTTAAAGTTAGGATTAGAGTTAGTTTTAGGCTAAGAATTGGGGTTAGGATTAGAGTTAGGGTTAGTTTTAGGGTTAGGTTCATGTTTAGGGTTAATTTTAGAGTTAGGGTTAGATTTAGGTTTAGGGTTCGTGTTAGGTTTAGTGTTAGGGTTTGAGTTAGGGTTTGTGTTAGGTTTAGGGTTATGGTTATGGTTAGAATTAGTGATATGATTAGAGTTGGGGTTAGGTTTAGTGTTAGGTTTAGGATGAGGGTTAGTGTTAGGGTCACTGTTAGATTTAGGTTTAGGGTGAGGGTTAGTGTTATGGTTAGGGATAGTGTTGGAATTTGTGTTAGGTTCAGCG